>NW_019385587.1:10167-24169 GCF_000671375.1 Centruroides sculpturatus
ACATTCTATCAATTATAAGGACATTAACTCCCTGTTGGAAGCATAGAGGTTCTTTTTTGTTCATCCTGTAGACAAATAGCACAATGCCATGTGATAGCTATGAAATGAACTATTTACATCATTTGATTTAACAGATGGGGTTCATTTTTTAAAGATTTTTTTGTATTTATTTAATTTTAATGTTTCTGTATATTTATCAATTTAGTTTTTATGTATTTGTTTATTTTATTTTTGTGTTATTTACATGCAATGATCTTTGCATTTTAAAATATTTTCAAACTTATGTTTGAATTGCATTATATTAACGTTCAGATGTTAAATTTGAATCGGCATTCCATTTACTATTCTACAGGAAGAAGGATGTTAAAGACATTCGAAAATATTAGTTAATAAATTTTTTACTGTTCCAAGGTTATTGTTGTGTGAACTTATTTATATTTGCAAGACAGCTCTGACTTGACTTTAAATGGCTATGCCATCTAAGACATATTGCAAGATGATTTTGAAGATTTGTAGAAACAATACAGTCCAAAAAATTGCAGTACATAAATAATATTTATGTATAATATGCAATGGAAAATAATTATAGATAATATATATATCCTTTTCTGTCAAATAACTGGTTCAACCATAAAATATCAGAAATTTAAAAGAAAAAATGATTGAATGCTTAACTGGTTATAAATTGCCAAACATTGCAAAGAGAATCATTAGTTAAAATTAATTTCATTATTTAGAGGCTATACCTCCCACAGAAAAAACAACAAATCAAACCAGATCAAATGTAGTATTCAGAGCAAAATTTAACAACTTAAATTTATAAAAACAGTACTCTTTTGGGAACATACCACCCAAAGCACAAAGTTTCTAGAAGAAAGTCTTGCAATGACATTCAAATAATGAGGGTTTGGAGAATATTTGAATTGATGAATTGAATAGAATTTTTTAAATTTCTTTCTAGAATGAATGTCAAGTCTTCCATCTAGGCCCAGGTTTTCAACCCCATCTGTTAAATCAAATGATGTAAATAGTTCATTTCATAGCTATCACATGGCATTGTGCTATTTGTCTACAGGATGAACAAAAAAGGACCTCTATGCTTCCAACAGGGAGTTAATGTCCTTATAATTGATAGAATGTCCCTTATAAATTGCTCCATAAATATGTAAAGCTTCAGCAAAGAGAATGTGTTGGTGGTTTCTTATTTTTTTTTTTTTTGGACTATTTGGGCTCAGTCCCATTCAATACACATAGAATCTTGATTAGTGAGGACATACACCGTTAAGACTGTATTAAGGTTAGATTTGCTAACATTGTCCTTGAGTTTGTTTAAGCATTGTTGGATGGATCTCAAGGTGGCCTCGATGTAGTAGAAATCATGTGCTGCTCTCTTTTACAGGTATATTGTAAACAACTGGGACCAGCGTCATGTTGTGGATTCTTTCTGGACCTCATTAAGGCCCTCCAGTGCATGTTCAACATTAGGTATGATAGTTTCAAGTTTAGGTAGAGGATGTGGCACAAACACAAAGGAAACGGAAGTGCATTTTCTGGATATTACAATAACACTCAGGAGCAACACCATATTCAGAAGCATTTACAGAAAACCTTCCTACAATCCTCTGTTCATTCCTTAGAGTTCCTCTGACCTTATCAACTATAGACCAGCAGCATTCCAGGCACTGATCAGGAGAGTTCATACATACTACATGGGTGCTCAAGATAGAAACAAGGAATTGGATTACATCATTTCTATTGGTGTGAGATTTGGTTAAAAACGTAGGACCATTAAAACCCTCATTGATTTCATTCCAACAAAAAACAAAGGGATGTTCCAGGAATTCTTTACAAGCTGAAGGCCTACAGAACATCTTTAAGGAGATGGTCCAACCAATGGCCTATCACCCACAGAAGAAGCCTTATAGTTTATAGGTTATTATGAAACATTACGAATCTCAACACGGCGCTGGTCCCAGGTGTTTAAAATATACCTGTAAAAGACAGCAGACCCGCACACAATCTCTACTTCATTGGGGCCACTATGAGATCCATCCAACAATGCTTAAACAAACTCAAGGACAATGTTAGCAAATCCAACCTTAATACTGCTTTAGCAGTGTATATCCTCACTAATCAACATTCTATGTGTATTGAATGGGACTGAGCCCAAATAGTCAAAAAAAATAATAATAATAATAAGAAACCACCAACACATTCACTTTGCAGAAGCTTTACATATTTATGGAGCAACTTATAAGTAACATTCTATCAATTATAAGGACATTAACTCCCTGTTGGAAGCATAGAGGTTCTTTTTTGTTCATCCTGTAGACAAATAGCACAATGCCATGTGATAGCTATGAAATGAACTATTTACATCATTTGATTTAACAGATGGGGTTCATTTTTTAAAGATTTTTTTGTATTTATTTAATTTTAATGTTTCTGTATATTTATCAATTTAGTTTTTATGTATTTGTTTATTTTATTTTTGTGTTATTTACATGTTATTTACATACATTATTTACATGCAATGATCTTTGCATTTTAAAATATTTTCGAACTTATGTTTGAATTGCATTATATTAACGTTCAGATGTTAAATTTGAATTGGCATTCCATTTACTATTCTATTGGAAGAAGACATCCGAAAATATTAGTTAATAAATTTTTTGCTGTTCCAAAGTTATTGTGTGAATTTAAAATATATTTTTTTTTGTGTGTGTGTAGCATTATTAAGCTAAAATGCCAAAGGTTTGAACCTACATTGACTCTAACTCCAGTACCTAGCATCTTACTTAGCTATCGCTGCTCTGGGAGGTGAAACTTATAAGCTAAACACTAAATTTTTTAGATGTCCAATTTTTTGAAATGCTTGAAAAGTGGGTTCTGTTATTTGGATGTGGAGCTGTTTGTATTTAAGGCTACATGCTCACCATGTTTCATTTGAATTGGAGACCCGAACGTTTGACCCTCTCCTTGTAAGTGACAGTTTAACATGTTACTTTTGCTTTCCAGATATGAAACTGAAGGCTGTCGGCGCCTGCATTATTTAATAAGTAAAACTGATGGCGATATATAATTTGAACTGGCGAGAAAAAAGATTTAAAACTGGCAAAATGGTGGTATTTTTAAATTTTCCAGAGCAACCCCTGCTTATATCAGCAAGACATCTACAGTAGAATGCTTGCTACATGTATATCAGAACACCAAAAGATCATCTTACATGTGAAGTGTTAGATAGTTTCTTTGATTCTGTTTGGGCAGATATTTGAATTTTACATCCATGCTCTGATTGTTCATTTCTTTATATCTAGAAAATAATGTGTGTTTAACTTCTGGTCTATACAATTAACTATTCTAAATCTGTCAGAACATTGAATTTTACTGATTAAAACATTGAAGTAGACATTATCTTTCCTCCCTTCTCCTCTCTTTATTTTTTATGTAATGATTTAGTTTGAAGTGCTCTATTGGTTTAATTTTGAAAAACACATTCTGTTTCATTTCCTAAAGATAAGTTATTTTATCAAAAGTGCTCTTATAATTTTTGTTTCATTTATTATTAAATAACACCATATGAGAGTTTGTTTTATTTTTTTATTTTTTTGAATGTTTTGTTTCATAGGCCAACTACAAATTAATTCACATAGAATTTTTTGATAAAAATAAACTTTTGTTATAAGTTTGACTGAAGAATAAATGTTGTAAGTTGAAATTGCATACAATAACATACCTGAGAATAACTTTGTAAGAGCATTTCACCCAATGAAATTGTAATAATCAATATGTTAACAGAGTAAAAAGGTTTAGTGGTATTAAGAGGATTTTATGGAGTACAATATAATTATCAAATATTTTAGATAAAAACATCTATTGTCACGGAATTAAATGTATAAATTGCTACAAATAATGCAAAGTTATTTGATTTCCATTGTTCTAAATTTATTAATGTTCAAATTTAGAAGTTCAGTTTGCATTTAAAAACTTAAATTTTGAAATTATTCAATGTAATTTAATCATTTATCATTAAAAGATATTTTATATACTTAATTTATCTTTAATTTAGTATTTATTTTAGTTTGTTAATTTTTAAGCTTTTTTATAAGCTGTTTTAAATTGGATCACATTTTATAAATTCTTGTTTACATAAGATTTTTTTCCATGAATTCTAAATTAATTTATATAAATTTATACAGAATTCATGGAATAAAGTCCTTTATAAACAAGAATTTATAAAATTGATCTAATTTAAAATTTGAATGTTGAAATCTGATATTGTCTTCTGATTTAATATAATGCATTTTATCTTGTATTTTAGGATTGGTGCTGTTTATTACAGAATCAATTATGTGGCTTGCAGATGACAANCGTATCTACCGCGTTATGGGGAGTCGACTGTACTATTATTGTCCAGCATTAGCAATTCAAAGAACTCCCAAAGCCCATTTTTAGTCTGAAAAAGTGTTTCAGTAAAATATCATCAATAAATACACTATTTTCATGTATTTTAACAATATGGTTTTAGTAACGTTTTATTTTTCTGTAAATAAATGTTCTCTTCTCTGGAATCATAGCTTATGTTTTATTCTTATTTCAGACATCCACAAGTTATTGTTTACATGTATTGCTACAAACATGCTCATTTCTGATATACTAAATACAAGGCCATGTTTTACAAGATACAAGATAAATGAGTTTATTTGATAGTAACAAATTAATAAGCATAAAATTTAAAAAGTAAATATTCTTCGTATTTAAATTCAGTTACACAAAATAAATTTTTAATTAAACAAATCATAGAAAGTACACTAATTCAGTACTTGATATTTATTAAGTAAATATAAATTAATTTTGATTTCTTAAATAAATACAGTAGAGCGTCGTTTATCCGAAGGAATTCCAGTCGACAAATTTAAATTTTCGCCAGTGCTGTGGCGCTGTAATCTTTGGTTATGTCTTCGGCTACTCAAATATTTTACGTTTTTGATACTAAATTAACTTCTGAAGTATAATTTTTTATTGTTTTTATATTTTTCAATATATTTATTTTGTTTGTACAAAATAAAAAAATAATTTTTAACGATACAATAGTCTTCGTTAGGCTTAACATCAATGAAAATTCAACGCAAAGCGACACGCAACGGAGAAAAATTTCAACACGGGATAAATTAATATATTTTTTCATACATAATTGGTTATCCGAAAAAATAAGTTATCCGAACAACCCCAGTTTCCAATTGATTCGGATAAACGACGCTCTACTGTATACAGATTCCAAAAAAGTGCCATGCTGTGCAAAGCCATGCTATATGAAACAAAGGACTAATGCAAAAATAGTTACATTCCAGAAGTTAGCAAAAGTATAGGCCTACTATTCTTTTTTGTTATTAAGATATATGTTATATATGTTACTAAAATATGTTTATTAAAGCAATTGATAATTTATTTCCAATCAATAATTAACTAGCAATGACAATTAAAAGTATCAAGTATCAAATTGTTCAAGTAATGAGATACTGCTGTGTTTCATTCATCATTTTTACAAATGAAGTAATCATTCATAGATAAGTAATACCTCTGGTTAAAAAAAGTTTAACAACACTTACCTAAACTAAACATGTTTAAATAAACTTTACTAAATACAAAGATTAATCTATAGAAAGGAAACACAGTGACAGTCTTAAGGGCTAAAGTCTGAAAGCACAATAATAACACCTGGTTGATACGAAAGTTAGGACAAGGAAGAAAAAAATTGCCCTATCAGTTTTCATTAAATAAACCTGTCAAAAAGCACAAAATAATTTGGAAATTTCAATATTCTAAAATCTGTAGGCAAATTTGAGCAGTACATCTGCTTACTTGAATAAAAAACATATAGAATAACAAAGTTTACACTTAAAAATTGCAAAATTTCATATGGACAACTTCCTAAACTGTGTTAGAGTAAAATTGGAAGTAGTGCTGTATGGGGGATATCCCCAATTTTCAAACTGTGTTGTACAAGGGATACCTGTATAATGTTTTTAGAGTTTAATTCAGATCAAACTAATTACAAATCCAATATTTAATTTATTATTTATAATAATTCATTTGGATGCATATGTAATGACATTTTAGTGATAATATACAAATATACAATAATACATAAATAATATTACAAAATTTAGGAACTATATTTTGTAATGATTTCTAACATTAAATTATACTTTAAACAAAAATAATTATGAAATTTATCTTCCAAAAAAATAAATATTCGTAAAGAACTTAACAAGTTATAATTATTATTTATAAAATATAATTATAACTTATTAAGTTATAATTATAGTTATAATAAGTTATAAATTTTTGATTGATATTCTATTGATGATGATATATTAAATAAAATAAATTCAAATAAAATTTTTAAATTTGTACAGAAAAGTTAAAAATGAATAAGGTAATTAAAACAAATAATGGAAAATAAAATTGAATGATTAATTGAAAATAAGATTACAACCAATTGATGCAGAAATCTAAAAATTAAGTTACCAAATACACACAAACATACATAACATTATTTAACCAATTAATAATACCCTAAGCTGCTAACAGAGATCCATTCCATAGAATATCAGTTTGATATTCACAATAAACAATGAATTGTCAAACAATTTATGTTAAAAAAAATGAAAAATTCTGTTTTTAAATTAAAAATTAATTCAATAATCTTACCTTAAATACAGTGATATTGTTAAAACTACAAACAAGCTCCAATTTTCTGATAATGAAGCCAAAATGTATCTCAAAGATAATAAAATGTCAGTAATGAATAAATCATCTCCAGCCATTACATAGTAGAATAAAACAAAAATTTTATAATTTAACTAACAAGTAAGTAACAAACAACAAAAATCAATTAAGAATTTTTGATAAAACAAATTTTATTCCTATTTTATGTTTCTTTTATAAATTAATTATATTTATTTTTGTTATTTTCTATATTTTTATAAGTTTATTCGCTGCATTCATTTATAAAGTATATCATTTTTTATATTTAATTAACTAATTTATGTAATTAGATCAATTTTGTTTTGTGTCATAATTTTTAATTTAATATAATTTGATATTCTAATCTAAATGTTAACCTGAAGATATTAAGTAATAAAACTTTAATGAAAACACTTAAAATTAATTAAAAATGTGTCCAATAAAGTCTTTACTATCATAATTTTCAAAAATTAGTTTCTTTAATAATAAGAATGCTTCAGTCTTCATTTTTAAAAAATAAAGACTTAAAAATTTATGAATCTTTTCTAATATTTTGAAGTTACAGTGCACTTAAAATTTTAAAATCAATTTAATAATTTTGATCTTTTAAATATTTTGAAAAAGAAAAGCCACAATCACAAATTCAAGGTCTACAATATATGCATTTTTTAATCAATATGTTTAAATTTATTCTATAAAATACAATAGTATCCTTAAAATATAAATTATTACATTTAATCTTACATCTAAAAATTTATTTTAAAATTATAAATATATTTCTGAAAAATACATCATTATAATTAATATTAAAAATCATACTTACAGATATGATTATTATTGTAAGATTCTTAAATCAGAGGTGCTTATATTATTCAATTGCTTAACAAAACACAAGACTTAATAAAGTAGTCTCTATTTATTACAATTAAATGTTTTTCAGGAATATTTACATCCTATTATCAGATGACAAACTACCATTCAACTAGATTTGAACATATTATTGAATTATCATTTATGATCATTAGACATGAATATATTGATTCAAAATTTTAAAAAATAAAATTATGATGTTTATTATTATTATTATTATTATTAAAATGCTCCTAATTTAATTAAATTATTATATTAAGTATAATACTAAAATTAATACTAAGATATTTTTTAGCAATATACTAAAATTACTAAAGCAAGCATTTGTTTAATTTACCTATGATGAATTCAGAAGGATATAAACAAGGCAAATCAAAAAATATCTTTTCATTTTCCTTCTTTTGATGCACTCCACATAATTTATGTTGTATGTATGTAAATAATATTAATAATATAGTATACTAAATATAATAAATAACTAAGCTACACTTTTAAATTCCAGCAAAAGTATTTTTTTATAAACAAATGTTTTCAGCTATTGATGTAACTGGAAACATTTGTTTATTGAAAATCTTTGCTAAATTTTGAGTGTCTATGTTACAATTATCCAAATTATACAGTTTATTTCATTTAAAATACACTGTATAACTACGGTGACCATATTTTTTGGGAGAAAATAAAGGACATGTTGAAGATAGAAAAAAAAAATACCTTATAAAATTCACAAGTTTATACACTATCTGGAACCTGTAACCGGTGTGTGATGCGTATATACTGTATATCACTGTTGACAAACGTTTTCGAGCAATCTTTTTGCTCTTCTTCAGATCGACTAGAATTCCCTGGACAGAGTGTATTCTATTTGTTGGGATTGGATGTCAATTCTGACGGAGTGGGTCCTTTCTGACATGCACGGTCTTGTGGTGGGGGAGGAAGTGGCGGGTTGGCATCCAACAGTGATTGCCAGGCCAGAGACAGAGTCAGCTCTTCCTTCTGGTTAACGCACGTGGTTAGCTGGCCGGCATTGTAGATAGCTGTGGCCTCTAGCCACCTGAGATGCTCTTGATGGGGCATGTTGATGATAACAGTAGCTTTTTCGAATCGCGCTTCGACTTTGTATGGGTAGCTTGTACTTTGTATGGGTAACTTATTCAATATATTATTTAAAAATTTTTAAAACTGTAGGCAATGGTCGTTCAGCGCTACAATCCCTTGTCTAGTCGAATAGTCGAGTAATAGAGCTCTTGTCGTACACACCTGAACTGTCTCGTGGCAGGTCGAAAAAGTGCGGGAATCTGTCGAAGTGCTGACGTCATTCTGTCGAGACCCTCTGGTGGCGACTGTAGGCGTTAGCGCCTCAAAACTTTGCATCGAATTTACAAAATAAAGGACAAAATGCCTATTTTATAAAATAAATAAAGTTAGAGGACAGAGCAGTGAAATAAAGGACTGTCCTCTTAAATAAAGGACATATGGTCACTATGTATAACTGACTAACAGCCATTACATGTTTTTTTTTTTTTCTAATAATTTATAAAATTATATTGAATAAAATGTAACAAAATGTATTGAAGAATCCAAGCATAGAATTAATATGATGTAAAAATTAATATTGATAATTGTAACAACTAATTGACTTTTTCTCCTAATGTTTTAGTCCATCACAATTCAAAAGTTAATCATCATTAGATTGTTCAGAGACTTCTTAAACTTTAATTATAAAATTAAATTTTTAATTTCTTTTTTGAATATGAAACATTGACAAAGAAATAAATATCAAATGAAATTTTAAAACTTCCATAATATACAGTCATTGACAAAAAGTTACATACCAAGGAGGAAGCATTGAAATCAAATGAAACCTTATTACTGAAAAAATAACAACAACAAATAATAAATGATTACAGTTTCATTTAGCAATAGATAAATTTACTGGAGAACAATGGAACGATTTAAAGAAACCTCATATAGTAATACGGTTGGGCATGGAGGCATAGAGACATTATATGCTATCTTACAACAGATTTGTCCACAGATGTTTCAAATGCCACTCCAGATCTCTCACACTCATAGATGACCAAAACTGACAACCCATGTGATCTCAAATACTTAATGGGCAACAAATCTGAAGACCAGACAGGCCAATGAAGTATAGCAAGTTGATGAAGACATTGATGGGAAACCATAGCTGTGCAGCCAAGCATTATCTTGTCATGAAAGACAACACAAAAATTTCCTAAACCATTTTGCCATCTATGTCCCTTGCACCATTATTAGGAGTTACTGACTATCCCATATAGAAGATGGTCTCTAGACCAGTACTCTAACAGTAAAGGCAGTGTGCCACTCAACAGTAAAGGCAGGATTGAAACACTCATCAGTAGTTTTCCATACTAACACAGTGGTAATCCCAAGTAGTGCAGAGATTTGTCATGTTACTACAGGCAATAAACTGCCAGTTTGTAGCATTCCATGCTTCTCTGTCATGTGCATGCAAATTTTCTCCCGCTAGTTACCTGCCAATGGCGTGGGAAGTAACAGGGTTCTGTAACAAGATCCCCACCAGTCTCTGGATGATGGATGGCAGCCATTCATGCTTGTTTCATAAGCTGGCTATCATCTTTCTTGTGGTCTGTCTAGGGCAGGGCAGCCCTTGTCATGTGAAAACCATCAGGAAAAAAGTCATCAGTATAGGTTACATGCCAGAATAAAGTTGTCTTGTGCCACTGCCGACTTTTTATCCCGGCACAAAACCAAGGCTTACCTTAAAAAATAAATATCCAATATCTTTGTTGAGTTTTATGTTTTAACTTAACAGAATATAATTTTATTGAGTAGAGCAATACTAAATAAAAATGATATAAAGAAATAAATACTGTACACTGTTATATTAATAATAAGCAATAAGAAAATGGGGAAAAAATATCCTGTTTCAAATACAGATAAGTTGGTATATTGTAGAGATCTCTCTGGAATATACCAACTTACAAGCAGGTTACCAATTTAGCAGAAAATCCATCAAATGTAGCTTTCTTATAGTATCTATCTATCTACTAGACCAAATAATAACAATAAGCTACCAAAAAGGCACATGACTAGCAAGTGAGAAAATTCTGCATCATAGATTTGGTGATTTTGATACACACATATATAATAAAAAGGATGTCCACCCTGGTCTAGGGCATCTAGAGTCTTATGTATGCATGCCCTCATGTAGCCAGTCTCCACACCTCTTCACAGTCAGGTCACAACAGCAAAAATCCTCTTTGGATTTCTTTCAATTAGCAAAAACAGGTACTAATATAGATCTTTTGTAAAGCAAAGTGGCATAAAGCAAACTTTCATGAAACAGGAAAAACCTGTGTATATTTGTGATTTTATTTTTTTGAAGCTTTAATATAGCCTTCCAATACCTTCCCTTTTGCTGACTCATTATATGTCAGCCAAAATTTCTCTCACTGTAATGGGGTCTGAGGTCCATCAGTTCATGAAGTTTAAGAACTGTTGTTGTATATCATACATAATATATCAAATGACAACTTTAAATTGTAAGTGTACTGTATACATATATTGTAAACAAATTATTGTGTACAATGTGTTTAAATATACGACTAAAACATTTATATCTACTGATTTTACATTAAAATATATGTAATTAATTATTAAAATAGAATAAACTATATAATATATATATTTAACAGTTTAAGATAGCAATAATTCAAAATTTAATGTTATAATAAATCAAATTATAATAAAATTTTATTTTATTAAAATATATAAATACACACATTATTACTATAAATATTACTAAAAGAACAATAAAGAGAAAAACTGTATATAGTGTATATATTTTATGAAAACAGTAAACATGCATGTTCATAATATATTATCCTTGCTCTGTTAATAATTACTATAGTAAATATAATCAAATATCTGGTGAGCTTATAAATCACTTAACTTACTTCATTCATAAGGCTCCTGGACGGAAAATATACTAACATTAGTTGCATTGGCTTTTGACTAATCATTATATTAAAGATCCCTGAGGAGCAGGCATCTCATCTCGCCTCCATCCCCATCAACCAACTTCATTTATCCGAAAGTGCTGCCATCTAATGAAAGTGATGACGTCATCGACACACCTAACTTATCATTAGTTATGATATCATTTGTCGACGGAAAGTGACGTCATCGATTTTCAAAATTTAAATTTGTGCAATAAAAGTCGGCGTCTAACTTTCTATTTAAATTTTAATCCTTAATAAGGAAACCAATAAAAATTTATATCAGAATTGAACAATAAGATAAATCGAGCGACCACGGACAGAGTCGACTATGTCTGAGAATCCTATACACGGCTAAATTCCCAAAACTTCGAATCTATAATAAAATTCCCTCCGGTAACATTTACATCCATGAATATGTATTCGACGATCGATGACATAGTTTAACATCTAGCAGGGAGTTCTCCGCATTCTTTGGGATGGTGGATAATCATCCATCAAACGGATCTATCTCCTGGCGCAATCACATAAAACGGAATAGCTCGATCGATGCCTGACTCATACAGACACATATTAAGTCTAATACGTAAAACTGCTGCAAAACAATATTTGAAAACACGATATAACACAATTATTAAAATAATATAAATAAATATACGACTTTCTCAAATGCATTTCATGTTAAATATATTGACGAAAATTCAGATACGTTAACAACTGCCATCAAGTTTAATAAAGTATTCCATAATAAAAATAAAATAAGTTGAAACTTTTATAGATTACAATGATTAATTTATGGAATTTGACATAATTAAATATATAAATAAATCTGATTAAAATAGTACTAAAGCGATGGAAATAAATTTTTCTCATACAAGTATTTATAAACGTATTTGTTCTTTAATAACGCAACAAAAACTTTTCAATGCTATTTTAATAAAAATAATTGTTTTAAAAAATTTATTATTTTCATTGAATGCAATAAATAAATTACACATTAGCGATTCGAGTTATTAAAAATATAAAATGGAGTATTTTCGGGAGGCGTATTGGGAATTTTCGACTCCTAATATAGGCTAGAGTAATAGGAGAGACGTATCCAAGTATAATTGTGTAAGCGTTAATAGTATGTAGACTACTGTTGGTGATTAAAGTAATAATGTCTTTAAATACTTTCGATACTTTTAATGTTAACATGATATTAAACTTTTCGTCTGTTTTTAATTATTTACTGTCTGTTAGGAAAGTTTACAGCATCAACCCGCATCCCGAGAATTAGCTCTCTGCTCCTCTCTTGCTACGACTCTGCACTTCCACGAGTTCATATAAAATATCCAAAATTCTTAAATATATCGTATACCTAACAGTATTCATTGCTATTAAAAGCATCCAGCAAGGAGTTCCTTAACTTTTCCGGCGAAATTTGGTGGCGCCATCTGTTATCATATTTTATTTAAAAACCTTTTTATATTTTTAACTTTTATAAAATGGCAAAAAGCTTAATTTTGATACTAGGAATGAGTTTTATAATAAAATTGTAAATGCTAATAACGAGTAAAATGTCATTAAGTCCTACCCTACTGGAGATACACACGACTCCATTATCTCCCACCCCCTCGACTTTTAACTACCAAAATTTAATAGCACTAATCCCCCTAGTAAACAAACCTTCTTGCCAAATTTCAGAAATTTTTGACAAAAAAAAACAGGAGTTATTAATTAAGCTTGAAAGAGAGAGAACAAAATCGTGCCCCTCCCACATACTAACATCCATACATACAGGAACCTCCAGTTTTTTTTTTTTTTTTTTGCATTTCTCGACATCCTGGGTCAAAAAATGTAAAAATATTGTGGGGTGAATTTTTGACCGAAGGTCATACTTTCTTGGATTGGTAAGAAGGGAAATGGTACGTGTTCTGTTGATAAGAATGATGGTGTGTCTGTGTAAATCTTCATAATTGGTGTTAGAGTAGAGCATCAATTATCCGACTCAATTGAGTCGGATAACTCCGAACTCGGGTTGGTCGGATAACTGAAAAAATCGGATAACCGAAAATAATGAAAAAAATACATTATTAGTATAGTATATTAGTATATCCCATGTAAATAGTATATTAGTATATCACTATTAACCAACTTCGCGTTGAATTTTCATCGATGTTAAGCCTAACAATTTTTTTTAAAATAATAATCGTTGCTATTGTATCGTTAAAAATTATTTTATTGCTCACAAAACAAACAACCACTCATAATTAGAAAATTAAGTCTCATTTAAATACTGGCCTCCCTTCAATGGTCGAACCGTGTTGCCAGCTAAAACACGCAAAAATTTAACAAAAATAATATTAAAGTAGCCAAGACATAGCCAAATATTGTAG
>NW_019385587.1:26823-74730 GCF_000671375.1 Centruroides sculpturatus
GAAGAAAACATTGTTTAATTTATATTAATATGTATCACTTAAAAAAATTTTAATGAAGATATTTATCTTAATTATGAAAATATAATAGCATGTTTTTTAATTTTTGGGACCTAACCCTCCTTTTCGTATTGATTCTTTGTTTCGTATAACACGGATTCGCATAACATGGCAATTTTTTGGAACGTAACTACCGTGTTATACGGGGGTTAACTGTAATTGGGTTGCTTATTTGCATTTTCATCGATGGTGATACCTACACGCCTGGGAGTCATACGAATTGTAGACCTTAACGGGCACCGAAATACACCAGGTCTTAAAGTAGGGTAAGAGAAAGCAAATGAGGACCTCACAACACACCTCAATAAAAAACACTCGATTTTATGTTAGATTATGTTCACGTACTGTACATGTGGTCGTGGCCCCGTTGTTCACAAGTACAGATAATAAAAAATTTTACAATCTATTAGACGGTTCTAACAAGCGACGTTCCTTCGTCTACACTTCGAATTCACATACCTTGTATCTTCAATGCTCCGATGGAATTCGATTTTCTTTCTTCTTCCAATACGATTAATTAATTTCGACAGTCTATCGTTAGCACGTGGTGACCCCTTACCTTCCTTCTTTATGTCCTTTGTCTTCTTCCGTTTTCTCTCGTGAAAAACTGTTCACGAAGGTCCCAAGGAAAAAAAAAAAAAGGTAAAAATGTTGTGGGATCACGCTTTTTATATCCTCCTATGTTCGATTCTCCCGCCCCCTATGACGCGGCCACCTCAACAACCAATCAGCAGTTCACCGACCACCGCCAATAGGTGGCGCGCGACAGGAAGGGCAATTGACAACAACGCGTTACAAAAATACGGGACATTCCAATTTTCAACGCGAGTGTTGAGTGTTGAAGTCAACAAATTGACGTCATCAACGACATTCCAACTCGAGTACGAAGTGCTTAGTTCCCATAATTCCATTCTCAGCAAGATGGATTCCATTCAAATGTCTTACCAATTACCCACAATTTATTGGAAAGTAGCAGTCAACATATCTGTTGAGTGCTGAGTGTGTTGAGTCAGTGCTGACAACAGCGCTACCTCAACGTTGAAAAAAGGAACGAATTTTGACGAATGTTGAGATCAGCGCTGAGTCAGCGTTGAAAATTGGAATGTCCCGTAGTAAACCCGACACAAATAATAACATACAGTACATCAAAAATAAAGAAAAAAAATTTACAATATAAAACGAGTGCCTGACACTATAGAATTTTATGCCGGGAGAGTAGTCATGTTTCGTGGGGATAGCTACAAGAATATTGGTAATGATGGAATGAGTGAATTTTTTCAAGGAATTCATGCTTTTCGGGATTTCATGGATGGAAGATTGCTCGAAGGATGGCGTAATCCTCGTCAGTGAAGATGCTGGCAAATGCATTCGGTATAACATCCGTTCCGAAGATAACAAGAAACCTCTCATCATTATGCAGGGACTATCGTTCCAACAACGCAATTTGGCAAGCAAATCTTTCAAACAAATTTCTACGAATGGATCTTCCAACAGAACTACGAAGTAGTCCTACTAATTCTACAGACGGCTCCAAAAATACCGAGTCGGTCACTGCAGCCTACATCGACATAACCAATACCTCTGCCCACTTTCCTCTGAAGACGACTCTACGCCCATTGTCTAAGTACGACTCCACAACGGCACTCGGCCAGTACTTAGGCCGTGGGCGTAGTCGTCCCCAGCCGGCGCCGTCATTATTAACCACGTAAGGTTATAGTTAAATTTAAATACATCTGGAAGCGAAGTCTCGCTCGGGATTCGGGTGGCGCAACTGGCAAGCGGACGTTGTGGGTTCGAGTCCCGCCTCTAACCTTCTAGTAGCAAAT
This sequence comes from Centruroides sculpturatus, assembly GCF_000671375.1. NCBI lineage: Eukaryota > Metazoa > Arthropoda > Arachnida > Scorpiones > Buthidae > Centruroides > Centruroides sculpturatus. Next base: position 28,707 of record NW_019385587.1, read on the forward strand.
TACTTAATATTAATCATTAAATTATCGGAGTTTTAACTCGATTATTTAGTTATGTTAAAATAAAAAATATATTTACTCGTTACTTTGAATAGTATGTATTTTATTAATATATATCTGAAATGACGTTATAATGAGTACGGTACATTTTTTAAAAAACTCTTTCCGCCCTGTGGGCACTAAGAGTGCCTCTTTTAGCAAGCCCATTATGGGTTCGGCCAGATCCACAATGGAGGCAGTCGGTGCGGTATGGGGCTCGACATATCCGGACGGACCACCCCCCGAAAAATTTGCTTGGGATTTTTCGACCCGATCAGATATGAACCCAAATGCTTCAGGGCAGTAGGCTGCCACCCTGACAGCTTGGCTATCCGACCATCGTACGGTACATTATTACTTAACAATAACTTTGGGGCTAATGAAAAATTCGTGTTACTTCATAATTCCTAACTTTCCTTAACTGTTATCTTAAAAACGCAATATTGCATTGTACAGTATTAAAAATGTCTAAATTAGAATTACTAGGGAGGAACTGCATCCCATCTCTCTGGGAGACCCAGTGTAGGATCGGGCCGGGTCGAAAAACAGGAATTCTTCGGGGTAGGTCGGTCTGGATGTCTCGGGTCCCTTCTTCGACAGTCGGCCGCCCTATTGTATACCTGGCCGAAACCATAATAGGCTTAATTTAAAGGCTCTTTTTCTTATATATTTATTTATAATTTTAAAAAATTTAACTCTTTTTTCTTAGATTAATTTATCGACTTTAAGTTTGATTACATCTTTTACCAGACACATTAAAAAATATTATTATCTTCATTAAATAAGTTTTTATCTTCAACGAATTTTGTTTTTTCATTTTATCATAAAGAATGAGTTTAACTCAAATATTCTTGTAATTTATTTTACTTAAAATTATGTATTTGAATTTAATCAAATGTCTAATTTAATGGAAAGATTCCAGATAGACAAAGGAACACTTCTAAGAAAGTACTTAGGTCTGTTTTAGCTAATAAATAAAATAAATAAATTACTAAATCTTGTTATTTATTTATTTTTTTTTAATGTATACAGGTATCCCTCGTATAACACGGTAGATACGGTCTGAAAAAGTGCCGTTTGTGCGAATCTGTGCTATACGAAACAAAGGACTAATGCAAAACATAGGATTACGTTCCAGAAGTTAGCAAAAGTATATTATTCTTTTCGGTCACTAAGAGAAATGTGTTTATTAAAGCAAACGATAATTTATTTCCAATCAATAATTAACTAACAATTACAATTAAAAGTAATGTTAATATTAATTTTAGTTTAAAGCGAGGGAGTTTTCTTTTTTCAAAGTATGTCGTCTCCTAAGCTTTTTTTCTTTTTTTGTTAATTTTGATCAAGAATATCAGCAACGTCTTCATTGTTTTTATTTTTAAGATAATTTTCTATGAATGACAAAATAAAAATATGTTATTTATCGAAAATTTGTTTTAGCGGGTCGCGTTTGTTCGGTCGACTACAGAGCGATTTTTTCCAGAATTTTTGTTCTAATAACGAATTGTTCGACTTGGGAACAGTTTGAGTACCGAAATACCGTTTTATTTTGTTCATCATTTTTTATGATTCCTTACCTACAGTTAAAAAAAGTTTAATAACACTTACCTAAAAATGTTTAAATTAATTAATCTATAAAAACAACCACAGTGACAGTCATAAAAACTAAAATCTGAAAGCAACGATAATGACATCTGGTCGATAGGAAAGTTAGGACAAGGAAGAAAAAAATTGTCTTATGGGTTTTCATTAAAGTAAACCTGACGAAAAACACAAAACAAATTGAAAATTTCAATATTTGAAAATTCGTGGGCAAATTTGAGAGAGAGATGGTCAACTTCGAGAAAATCACGTCACTAAAGACATGTAGCATCCCATAAATGCTTACTTTAATAATAATAAGAAGAAGAAAAATATTAAATTAAATAACGCACTTAAAATTGCGAAATTTTGTATGGGTGATTTCTAAAACCGCATTAGAGCAAAACCGTGCTGTATAAGTATCGTATTGTACGAAAGATACCTGCATATCTTTTAGAAAAACATGGTATCCGCAAGTCAGAAAAACAAACAAATTTAATTAGCATATAAAAATATTACTACTTACTTTTCTGAATTTTCGGGTAAAGTGAACAATGGAAATTTATTGCTTCCTCAAATTATTCATTTAATTCTATTTTTCATTTTTAAATTTAACAACAAACCACGGCGCTAGAAAGAAAGGAAATCTAACAACGGTAAACTGAAATCGGAAGCGAAAAATGTTAATCACCTGACCAGTTTAGTACCATGCTTCGGCCGTTGGGATGCTGTACGTCTTTAGTCACATGATTTTCCCGAAGTTGACCATCTCTCTCTCTAATCTGTGCGGACGGAACACTCCAAAAATTCCTGGGATTTTCGATCCCGGGTCCACCAAAGCTGTAGGCTGTCATCTTAACCTCGCGACTATCCAGTCGTCTATTTTATCCGAGTTAATAGAGAGGTTGCGGCCGAAGTTTTCATTTTTACAACTTGAACATCGAAGCGCTGCTATCTTGTAAGCGGCGCTCGATGTTCGACGTTCACATTTTAGAGATGAAAACTTCGGCCGCAACCTGTCTAGTAACTTTTTTTTTTTTTGGTATAATTTTTGTTTAGTGTATTTTATTCATTCATAATACAGTGTACACAACACAAAAAAAGGCGGCTTAAATTTATGAGGCGACGGTTTGGTCATCCTTTCATCCCATTCACTTTGGAGTTTCTTTACCCGAGTCTTCTCTGCGGACACTAATCTCAAAATCGGTTAGAATTATGAATATAACATCGTAGACATCATTTGGACAAAAGTTGCAGACGATCGGATGGCAAGGGCCATCCGTAAGGCATCAGTCCATCGCTCTTACAACTTCCCATAAATTTTTTTACGGGCGGTGCACCTCGGTGTCGGGCCCCGTCTTTCATCACTCGGTTGTCCCCGCTATGGACACAGGAACCCACGATTGGTATGAAAAAAAATCCTCTTAGTTGTCCACAGAACAAAGTTTTTAAAAATTCATATATTAAACAGAATATTAATAATCATTTTTAAACGAAAATGCTATCTAATAAAAACAACAGTTTGTTAATCATTTTAAACAATTGCATTATTTTAAAATTTTGTGAAATTGGCGCCTCTAGCGGTTAAATTGACAAGTATGAGCGTCAATGTTTATTTTTGTACGGAATTATAAACATGGCATTTTTGTTGGGAAAATTGCAGTTTTGGACACTTAAAAATGAACTTTTGATTAGTGATTCCGACATAGGCTGCTACAAAACTTACGATAAAGGTGAAAACGTAGAACAAACGTATTTTTTAGATAAGCAGGAATTTTCCGAAGGAAGAGACGTCGTTTGGGTTCCAAGGAATAAAAGACCCGAGAAATTACGAGACTGTTTGAAAGAATTTGAAGAATTACAAAGTAATCAGCGGTGTGTAATTGCAAGATGGGAAAAAAATGACATCGTTCAAATTGTATTTAATAATGGAGTACTTGTCACGCTCTCCATTTCTTCAGAAAATACTTGTTTGGAGCATATCATATTAGATAATTATCTCGTGGGAAAATTAGTATCCGATCACGTTGTGGATGTTATCGTCGAAGACAAATTTATTCTATTTTCTTACGTCGAACCGAAGCTGACTTGTATTCATTTTGGTAAACACTCGCAGTCCATAGATAGGTATAAGAGAGGTGAAAGAATGGCCTCGTTAGAACCCAAATTGACCGTCGTCGATTTAATCGGACCCACTGGTCGCCGTCTGGAGAGAAAACTGTCTGTAAATTCTCTACGCGAATGCGTTCTTGTGTGGTGGCGTATAGGAAATGAAGAAGTTTGGCCCTGGATGCCGCTTAATTCCGACAAGGATCGTGCGAGTATGGCGGTTTATTCGTTAGTCAATTCTCACGTGGAACTGTTGTGTTTTACAAAAGTCGAAGGGGAACTACTGCGAGCCAAATTTAGTCGTTATGAATCTAATCGAATCTTTACCATCGAGAGTAGTAGTGGTAGAAATGCGGCCGTCAATCTTAACATATATGAAATTTCTCAAAATAAGTTTCACTGTTTAAATGTTACTACGATTCCGAATCAGACTCGTATAGTTGCATCTCGGTGGAACATGGAAGAGACAAAAGTTTTAATTTCTTTTGACGACAGGTCACTGATTTTGTATGATTTTATCAGACAGAATTGTCGCTCGGTCATTTCTTCATTTGTTTGTTCGTTTATTGCATGGCATCCATTAGATACAATAATAATAGTGAGCAGCGAAAAAGGCCAGCTACGGTGCTACGACTGTGCTCTTTCTTCGATTAAACTGCAGCTTCTTTCAGACGATTTTGCCGCTTCGAATATTTTGGAAATACCTGATTACTTTAGATATCAACCTACTCTGACGAAACTTTTTTGGGAACATCCAGAAACTTTGTTAAATAAGAATAGAACTTACTTAAAAACACATTGCACGATGTGTCTTCTTTTTAATCGCGGACCTTTGGCTCTCTTGACGTTTTCTCTTGGAACGATCAGCAGAGGTTCGTTAACTCAGAGAGAATTAATCAATCAATATTTAAAATATGACCAGGTTAATGAATCGGTTTGTCTTTTACTTGAAATAGATTGGAACAGCCAGAGCGAAACGAGTTATCAATGTATGAATAAAATCATTCAGTATCTTCTCCGGAAACCATTGAACAGAGATAGGGAATCTCAATTAGAAAGTGCACTTGGAAGCTTTTATAAGCCACTGAAGCCTTTGTCCGACGTTATAATAATGGAGTACAGAGACAGAGTTAGCTCATTAGCAAGACGTTTCTTCCATCATCTTCTGAGATATCAAAAGTTTGAAAAAGCATTTTTATTAGCCGTGGACTTAGGAAATAAGGATTTATTTATGGATTTGCATTATGTAGCTCGTGATAAAGGAGAAAGAATTTTGGCAGATGTTGCATTACAACACGCAGATCAGTTAGACGGTCATTCTATAGAAGCAGAAAGTATTACTGAAGAATCGGAAGAATACGAATACTCTACTGAATTTTCAGAAGATTCTTCTATCGATGAACACTTTGGTTTGAAACCTGATCGGCATGCGAAAACTTCATTAACAAGCGAATCATTAGACCTGAAAATATACGAACAAATGACTGCATCTCAGATTATAGATAAACCAATTTCTTCAATAAATTCATCTAATTTATCACACTTTCAGGATAATCCTTGTAATTCAAGAAGTATGGGAATTAATGGATCCATTCACTGGCCCGATTCTCAAATTTCCGTAACACAGTCACCATTTCTTTCTCCAATTCCTCATAACATTCATAATAGCATTCCACTACCAACAACTATTAATACAGATTTGGTAAATCAGCCTCAATTAAATCCATTAAGTGCACCTATTACAGACCAAATAGATTTTTCTGATCCAAATGAACAGTTTGTTGACGACACTGTTCCTGCTAAATCACTGGACAATTTTGTAGTTTTAGAACAAGAATCATCTAATGAGGATGAAGAAATAGAAAATGCTAGAGTAAAGTTTGTTCATTTTGGAATTATATAATTTAGAAAATACAATCTTTATTATGTAATATATGTATTTAAATACTACTTCAATTATATTTTTATACTTTTATATTAATTTTTATTTAAACTACTATAAAATAGTAGTATAAAACTGTATTTTAGCTATAACTAAAAATCTGTAACACAGTTGAATTATTTAATTTGTTTAAGAGTTAGATAAATCTTTATGTAAAATATTAGAATCCAGTTATGTTAAGACAGATTATTACAATTGAGAATTTGTCAAAATCTCAAAAATAGTAACTGAATGAAATCTATATAAACCACGTATGCTATAATAATATACAATTCAGAATGTAGCTTCTCATATCCAAACAGTTTATTAAATTGCAAATAAATCGGGATTAAATTAATCATTTGGAATATAGTTTTTCACATTCTATAATAAAATACACAACCTCAAATTGTTTTTGGAAAAAATGAAATTATAAGAAATCATTTTCCAATGTATTTTGTTAATCTGATTTAAGAATTGTTCCTATTAAAATATTTTAATAAAATTTTAAGTGTAAAAGTTATAATAGGTATAAGCATTACCATCTTGGACTTGTTTATACCTGTCAACTATATTAAGTATATAAGTTTAATAACAATAAGACTTTATTGATGGACTTCCTATGAATAATAGAGAATAAATTCTCCTAAACTTTTAAAAAATAATATCCTTGATTTACTTATTAGTCCAAATCTACTTCCTGATTTACACTAATCTGTCAAAATTGTTTAAAGCCGATTATAATGGACTTCTACTTTCTGTTCTGGAGACTTGTGAAAATAGTGTGCAAATCCAATAATATATTTTTCTTTTAATATTTCATTCCAGGACCTCAAAAGTTAGAACTATATTCTCAAAAATAAATTTTTATAATTACTACATAAATACTAATTGTTTTATTCTTTATTAAGTTAAATAGGATAAAAACTTTTGGTGGTAGAAAAACTGCCTGAATCAATTTTTCCAGTTACATTTTTTTCTAACCAATACGAGTTACTAAAACACTTGCATTTGCATCATTTATTGACTTATCTACTAATCTGGCTCACTGAAATGGACCAGTTGATGGCAATTGTAAATCCATTCTAAAGTAAATATTTATTGTAAGACAAATTTTATTTTATTATGTAAAGTCCTTTGTGGAGTGATATGATTGTATGTTCATCAACCAACACAAAAGCAAAGGTTTACTGTATTACTGAAAAGTTTAACAATAGCAATTAACTTCAAAAAGTTTTCGATGCAAAAACGTTGGCCACAACTTATCTAATGAAATTAACATAGTTCACTTTTTCTTGATGACAATTGATCTTTTGTAGCACTTTCAACCAATTAATGATAACTAAAATGCCACCTTCCAAAAAGTATCGGACTTTTATTTTTTCCGCGTAAACCAATGATGCGTGGGGGCCTCTTTCGGTGGAGTTGTGGAGGGGACAGTCATGCACAGCCCTGAATTTTTTCCCACCTGCAGGAAGCATCAGTCGCTGGCAGTCAGCCTATGAGTGAGAACGTGTATTGAGCTCTCATCGGATTCCACTAAGTTGGAAAATGACTGAACGTGAGCAGCGATATTACATCAAATTTTGCCAAAAACCTTGGCGATACCCAAGTGTAAACCATTCGCAAGATTCAGCAGGCTTTCAAGGGACGATCCTCAAGGCCAAAAAAAAGCGCGGCAGGTCCGCAGCAATATCAAGGTCATGTTGACAGTTTTTTCGACTCTAGTGGGGTGGTGTATCATGAGTATGCACCACAAGGCCAAACCATCACAAAGGAGTACTACCAGGAGGTCCATCGTCTTTCCGATGCTGTGCGACGCAAATGACCAGATCTGTGGTTGATCAAAACTTGGCAGCTCCATCGTGATAATGCATCCACCCATTCTGCGCGTCTGATTCAGGCTTTCGTTGCCAAACACAACACTCCTGTGGTGCGTCACGCTCTGTACTCTCCCCATATGACTCCGTGTGACTTTTGGCTATTTCCCAAGCTGAAAATGCCGCTAAAAGGAACCCGATTTTAGTCGAGAGAAGACATCGTGCGGAATGCAACGGACCGGCTGATGGCCATTCCAAAAGATGCGTTCCAGCAGTGTTTCCAGCAATGGCAGGAATGCTGGGAGAAGTNCGGATAACTCCGAACTCGGGTTGGTCGGATAACTGAAAAAATCGGATAACCGAAAAGAATGAAAAAAATACATTATTAGTATAGTATATTAGTATATCCCATGTAAATAGTATATTAGTATATCACTATTAACCAACTTCGCGTTGAATTTTCATCGATGTTAAGCCTAACAATTTTTTTTAAAATAATAATCGTTGCTATTGTATCGTTAAAAATTATTTTATTGCTCACAAAACAAACAACCACTAATAATTATAAAATTAAGTCTCGTTTAAATGCTGGCCTTCCTTCAATGGTCGAGCCATGTTGCCAGCTAAAACACGCAAATATTTAACAAAAAATAATATTAAAGTAGCCAAGACATAGCCAAACATTGTAGCGCCACATCACTAGCGGACATTTGAAATTTGCCGACTAGAACGGTCGGTTAACCGATGTGACGGTTAATCGGGGGTCGGATAATCGATGCTCTACTGTATTTTCTAGCCACGGATAAGCAAGCTTCCTTTTTATGGTAGGAGATCCATATTCGTTTCATTTTTTCTTTCGTGTCGATTTTGCTGATAGTGAGGAAATATTCTGGTGAGACGATATCTGTTTTGTTGGTGGTACAGGTAACCCCCGTATAACACGGCACTTCTATAGCACGGATTCACTCTAACACGGTTCGAGAATTGGTACCATCCCCTGTATAACACGGCACTTCTATAGCACGGATTCACTCTAACACGGTTCGAGAATTAGGTAAAACCCTTGTACAACAGGAAATGCAATAAATTTTTACATACTTAAGTAATAATAGTTCACGAAAATTTTTATTTTCGTTAACTATTAATACTTAAGTATGTAAATTTTCTCTTCTCGCCTTCTGTGGATACACGTGGTCCAAAGACTGTATACTACAAGGATAGCCAGATCCCTATTCTACAATGTTAGCCAGGAATGCCAAGTTAGTGACGTCAGCACGAGTCCTGACCTCTCTGTTTACACAGAGCAGGGTGTGCACGTGTTTAGTTTTCGCTTTTAATATTCGTCCAATTTTGTGATCAACGAAGTGATTTATTTTAATATTTCTGTAATTGTTTTATTTGACTAAATTTTTTATAAGGTAAGATGATTTAAATATAAGTCATTAAATATTTAAAGCTATATTTTTATGTTAGGTGAAGAACAAAATACTGAGTACTAGGTGTGCTGTGTATGGTTGCAATAATAACCTTCTTTTTTCAAATTGGAAGCAACCTGTTTACATCGGGTTTGATCAAAAAATGACAAGAGAAATACTTTTAAAATTAATAGCAGAACTTTATTTNAGGGGACAGTCATGCACAGCCCTGAATTTTTTCCCACCTGCAGGAAGCATCAGTCGCTGGCAGTCAGCCTATGAGTGAGAACGTGTATTGAGCTCTCATCGGATTCCACTAAGTTGGAAAATGACTGAACGTGAGCAGCGATATTACATCAAATTTTGCCAAAAACCTTGGCGATACCCAAGTGTAAACCATTCGCAAGATTCAGCAGGCTTTCAAGGGACGATCCTCAAGGCCAAAAAAAAGCGCGGCAGGTCCGCAGCAATATCAAGGTCATGTTGACAGTTTTTTCGACTCTAGTGGGGTGGTGTATCATGAGTATGCACCACAAGGCCAAACCATCACAAAGGAGTACTACCAGGAGGTCCATCGTCTTTCCGATGCTGTGCGACGCAAATGACCAGATCTGTGGTTGATCAAAACTTGGCAGCTCCATCGTGATAATGCATCCACCCATTCTGCGCGTCTGATTCAGGCTTTCGTTGCCAAACACAACACTCCTGTGGTGCGTCACGCTCTGTACTCTCCCCATATGACTCCGTGTGACTTTTGGCTATTTCCCAAGCTGAAAATGCCGCTAAAAGGAACCCGATTTTAGTCGAGAGAAGACATCGTGCGGAATGCAACGGACCGGCTGATGGCCATTCCAAAAGATGCGTTCCAGCAGTGTTTCCAGCAATGGCAGGAATGCTGGGAGAAGTGTATACATTACCAAGGAGACTACTTTGAAGGAAATTAGGGTTTTGTACCTCAAAATCAATAAATGTATTTTTGCCGACCAAAGGTCCGATACTTTTTGAACAACCCTCGTATAATGAAAAGAAAGTGACTGTCTTTTGGTATTAGAATGACTTTACTAAACAAAATTTACACTAGTACTTTCAACAATATATTACTGTCATCCTCAGACAAGGTGTTCAAGCATAGAACACAAATAGATTCAAATTTGTTCAGAAAATTCTAGAAACTGCAAGGCCAATTTACAAAGCTTAAACTTTTATAGAATTCTACTCTAAAAGTAGAACAACTTTGAAGTTTTTTAAAACATTTTAATTTAGTGTATGAAACAAATGATAAACATAAATACAAATTAATAATCACACATAAAAACTGGTATGCAATTAAAGTGTAACTATTACATGACTATTGAAAGATGTGAGGGTGGAGTGACCCTAACTGTTATAATTGCTTTTAACTACTATAAAAAGTAATATCCATAGTTACATAGCTCAAATATGGGTTGATTATGTGTGTCATTGGTTACAATTAAGATTTCCCAAATAAATATGTTTTGACTGGTACAGGATGGAATAACACAGCCTCTGACACAAGGTCTCAGCTATGATACAGCATTTTTGGCTAATTCTGTAGTACATCTGGCATGTTGGATGTCATCTTGGTGCTCTGATATTCTATTAGTAAGCATTCTAAGATTGCCCCTATGTATGAAAACATAGAAATACACAAATCTTAAGGAATATGGTAGATCTTGGATCTTTCAGGCATGGTAAATGGGTCCCCATTAGAGATGGATAAATATCACTTTTCTTGAATTCAAATAGTAATCAGATCTCAAAAATTTCACTCAATAAATTTAATTACCTTATATAACTTTAAATAGTAAACATTAAATAAAACAAATTAAAAAAATGCTAAATTCTAAGAAATCAAACTTCAAACTTTTTGTTTTGACTTTGAATTTTACAATACTTTCATTTTATTACTGCTATCTTTAAACTGAAAACAACTGTTATGGGATACTAGGTGAAGTACTTCCTGAATAGCTAAGACCTGTTGTACCAAAAAGTTATTATCAAACATGGTATTAGTTAACAAGGTAGCATAAATGCTGGCACCAAAAGGTATAGAGTAACAGTATCAATTTTGTAGAAGCTGTACAAGGTAGGAAGTAAATGCACAGTTCCCTTACTTATGCATGATTGTGTGGAAAGAAGTAACCACTGAGTTTGAATCAAAGATTAAGGTGGACAATGAACCAGCAAGCTGTTTTTTTTTAGATAGAATGTGTTTTTTTTTTGTTTACAAGCATTCTTAACAGCCAGTCTTGCTGTGTCTTGGTCTCAAAAATGAGTCTAGTGTGCACACTATTTTTAGGTGGCTCCACAGTTCCCATTAATATAGACTTCAATCTCGGTTGCTTGATGAGTCTTGTTTTGTTCAATACTATTTGGGAACTGATCCAGACTAATCTAGAAAATACTTTATTCTTTGAAAAGAAATCAGAGTTCTTGTGCAGTACAAATTGCTTGTGCTTGTCTGCAACTAATAACCTTAAATCACTTTCATAAAGATACTGTTCAACTACTGTAATACATTGTCGAAAGTACTAGTGTAAATTTTGTTTAATCAAAGTCATTGTAATGCTGAAAGACAATTGTTTTTTTTCCATTATATGAACTAATATTTTGGTGTATAGTGTGTTAAATTCTCTTTCTTTGACGCAGTTGATAGGACTTCACCCTGATTCAGTTTTCTTGATTGTCTTGATGATCTAAGAAATTCAGCTCAAGTCAAACCAGTTCTTTAACTCTTTCCTTTAACTTAAGCCAGTTCCTTTCAAGTAAATATAATGGTTTCATAATATGAAAACATGATTATGCTAAAACAGTTTACTTTTGCTAAATCAAAGCTTATCCTGAAATTTAAAAACTTGTTTCAAAGCACAAAGAGTTTGCTATAATGCAGACATGGGCAAATGCGGCTTTTTTTGAGTTACATGCGGCTCTTGCTGAAAGTGTTAATTTCTGCTTTTTATTATTATTTTTACAATTTTATTTCCACAATTTTGTGAAAATATGTTAATTAAAAAAATTTAATATTTGTTTTATATTATATAATAAAATTGCAGTACAGAATAAAAAAGTACAGAACTGTGGCTCCCATGCAATTTGCAAAACTTACATTTCAGCTCCCAATGAACTCTTGCTTGCCCACCCCTGCTATAACATTTCATACTACATTCAGTAAAGAAGCTATTTTGGAATTCTATCAGCTCTGATATCTGCTACTAATATATAATTAAGTTTATGTCATTCATTTCTTTCTGAATTTTCTAGAAAGTATTAATGTTTACAAACACTATTTGTGTCAGATTGTCGGTGATAGATTTTCATATTTCTCATTAAGATCTTGGATTTTATCCCAAAGATTAAAAAAAAAATTCTCTGTTAGTAAATGTGCGTTCTGTAATAGGATATTTGAACATAAATTTTAATTAAATCCATTTTAATAGAGGAAAAAAGAATTTGAAAATATAAAATTTAAATATAGTTATTTGATATTTAGGCTTGCTATTGCATTCTTATTAACAAGCAGACACCAAGCAGAATTAAAATCAATACTATCCAATACTGAATTCCATCATCAATTCACTTATTAGAGTTACTTTATGAATCACATGTACGCATATATATGTTTTTAAATGATCAGAAAAATCACTTTATTATGGATGCATGTTTCAGTTAATTTTATAAAACTTGTTAATAAATAACTTTATAAAAGCCATAAAAATTAAAAATTAGTTAAATTAAAAGATTAGTTAATAATAAACTGTAGTTCTTTATTCAAGTTTTGCAGTGCTTCCTCTATCAATATTGAAACAAATGATGGAAAATCTCCAAGAGTTACATCACAACAGGTAATGTATAAGTTTTATACACATAAACAACAACAAATATAAGACTAGTATTTATAAAGTTATTTACATATACATAAATTTTCAAATTTATATATGTGTAAATAAAGACTTTTATTTCTCCAATTTACTTTATAAATAAAACACATACATTTAAAACATTTAACTGAAAACAAATTCATGATAAGAGTGACAACCTTCATTCAATCAGTAAATAAAAATTTGATATTATGAATTGATGTTTTTCATTTCAAAAAATTAGAGAAATAATGTTAATGTGTGTATCAAATGAACAATTATCTTACATTCTGATACAGATGAGATTTATGTAAGTCATTAAATATTTACAAGCCTAAAATATTTGAAAATTAAAAACAATTGTGAACAATTATTGTTTCTTGAATCCTTTAAGAATTGGATAAATATTATCAAAAGCTTCATAAATTTCGGAACGTACTTTAGCTCCTAAATGGGAAAAGAAAAACAATGTACAAATTATTTACTAAAACTATTTATATAGAATATTACAAATATAGAAGTAAAAACATTCAATATATTATATTAGTTATGAAAAAAAATTAAATGTTTTAAATTTAATACAAACAGGTCTATTTTCTATTTTAATTTACAAATGAAAAAAGTATTAAAAATTAAGTTTTAATACTCTCTTTTTAATATTAGTGGAGACTGTTTAATCATCATCAGGTATGTTTGGGGAGAAAATAATTCATATGCAACGTTTACATCTTAGATAATTCTAGATCTTTCAGTATTAAACTCAAAGGCAGATATATTGTTTAAATACATAATATGACAATGTTGAGGCCATAAAATCACAAATAGAAAATTTTTTAGTTTGAACAGAATACTGATTAGCTTTTTTGCCAAAGAGATGCATATAGAAAGTAATTATAAAAGTTAAGAATGGATTGGTTTCTTTTCATAAAACTAGTGTTAAAAATTTATCTTGAATCTCCAAAATAAATTTTTTAGATACATAATATAGCTTTAAAACATTGTGAAATGAGTTTCATGTTTTAGCTTCATCTTAAACTTTTTCCTGAATCATTAAAAGCAATCATCAAAAATAAAGATTTTTTAGAAATATTTTACTTCTCAAGTATATAAACTTAATAAATAAAAACACAGCTATACTAATTAAATCTTTTATTTATTTATAATGAATGTTGACAAACATAGGGAAAAGCATTAACAGAACAATGAGAAACCTTTATAAATACATTATTTCTTCAATTACAAGATACGCAAATTTTTCCTAACTAGTTCTACAAATTTTAATGTTTTCAATGAGCAGTTTATTAAATACAGTTTATTTAAATAAGTATAAATCAAAGATTTTACTTATACTCCATGCCAAAACATCAAAAATTACACATTAAATAGGCTGTCTTTAAGTGTTAATAGCTTCTTTAAAAATAAAATATACATGCAAGTACTTTTGACAATGTATTATTGTCTTTGTCAGGCAGGAAATTTTTGTATAATGAAAAAGTTTCTTGTTTGACAAAGACAATAATACATTGTCAAAAGTATTTAAATGTATATTTATTTTAAAAAAACCCTATAAATTATATAATAAATATATAAATTTACGTACAGTTTATTAAACTTTGAAAACTATTACTGGTTTTCAAATCACTCTTTAATAAAATGGAATAAATTGTATTACTAAAAGCTCATTGAAAACACTAAAATTTGCAGAACTAATTAGGTAAAACAGTAAAGATTCCATTTAACAATAAAAATTGTTCATAGTTATATATATTAAAACTAACTTTGATTATTACTTTGTAACAAATTACTACAAAATAAAATTATAGTTTGAACTCTTATACTGAGAGATGACAATCTAAGATTCTATAATAATGCTTGAAATATAACTTAATTTAATATTCAAACTTAGAAATTCATCTCACTAAGTTATCATCAAATTTAATTTGGAAAGAGGAACTGATGATAATTTTTAACTCCAATATTTTTCAAGTCTTATTATTTACATTTAAACCTACCTGTTAAAACTACTTTTCCTGAAACAAAAATTAAAAGAACAATTCTAGGTTTCACCATACGATAAATAAGTCCAGGAAACAACTCAGGTTCGTAACTATAAAGAAATAAATATTAAAAATTTACTGCTAAATGCATACATTTAAAAATTTACTAAATTACATAAACTTTTTATTTGCATTTTAATTAAATGCTTTAAAATATGAGAGGCATTTTTCTTAATTTTCTAAACAAAACAGTTTTTTTTAAAGTTTATCTACAGATTAAACACTAAATATGATTTAAAATTTACAAGAAATTTTTACAAAATTTTCATATTAACTTAACAGAAGAAAACACAGGACTTTACCTTTCTTCATACTACATCCTTTCATACCTCAAGAACAAGCAGTGTTAACCTTTTATTCGACAATATTGAGACAAATAGAAGCCTAAAAGGTTGACTCTGCTGTATGACTTTGTTCCTGAGGTGTGAAAAGGATGATGAAGAATCGGTGTTTTCTTCTATTAACTTCACGTGAAATTTAAAAAAAATTTTTTGTAAATTTTGGCAAATTTGAATATATTACTTTCAAAGAGATTTTCACATAATTTCCAAAACGTAGTTCATAAATTTCAAAAAACAGTATCATGATATTTCCCACCTTTTGTTGTTTTAATAAAGTAACTTATGGATTTAAACAAATTTAGTAAAATGAATCAAAAATGCATTTTTTTTTTTGTTTTATTAACATTAGAATAATTTAATGAATATAGAAAACTAAGAAAAAATCTCTCAACTTAATATTAGAATTGTGTACAAAAATATCAAAAATTTGTTGGAAAAAATATAGAATTTAATAATTCTTACTGCTTATTCAAATGTGAAACTATCATGACATTCTGAGTTACATAATTTTTCATTTTGCTTGCATTTGCATTTGATTAATTGCACTTTCCTTTAAAAGAGCACCTTTGGTACCCAACTTCTTGAAATTGATGTTTTTCTTGCATAGTCCCTAAAACACAGTAATAGTTGGTACATTCTCTACTATAAGAAATTGTTTCACAAAGCACAAACTGGTTTTGGGTATAAAATTGTGAAAGATGTACCTCCTTTGTTTCCAAGTGACAGTACTTATCGTTTTCAGTAGTTAATATTACTGCCAATACATTCTGCAGATTACCTCTTGCCCCCAACCAAATCTGTGTTCTTAGCTTCACTGTATCTCCCATTTTGGCTACATCAAACTTAAGCACTGATATTTTCTTTTCTTGAGCTTTTAAACCTGCCTTGCATTCACTCACTCACTCCTCAACTTCTCTCTTTTTCTTCTTGATTGTATAAAGACTGATAGACTATACTTTGGTTGGTGAATCAAGAATAGCCACATCAGGTTGGTTGAGTAATGGCTGTTCATTTTTAATACTTTTATCCGATATATTTTCATTGGGTCCCTCTAATTGACTGATTTAATGATTCAATTATTTCTTGTAGCTCCTCTTCTATGCAAAAATCTGCTATAGTATCATTAGGAAGGAATGTCTCCAGCTGAACTTTTAAGGGTAAACCAAACATGGTTTCATAAGGAGTACACTTAATGCCTTGATGATATGATCTATTCTTCATGAGCTGCACAATTCATAATCCCTCAGTCCAGTGCTGGATTTGATTGCTTTCTAAACAAGTGCTTAGAATGTTCTCAACCTTGGTTTGCCATGTACATTTTCAGCTGAGTCTTCTATAACTTGTTTAACTTGGTTACAATATTGTATTCATGACTCAATAAATATACAGTAGAGCGTCGTTTATCCGAATCAATTGGGGACTGGGGTTGTTCGGATAACTTATTTTTCGGATAACCAATTATGTACGAAAAAATATATTAATTTATCCCATGTTGAAATTTTTCTTCGTTGCGTGTCACTTCGTGTTGAATTTTCGTCGATGTTAAGCTTAACGAAGACTATTGTATCATTAAAAATTATTTTTTTATTTTGTACGAACAAAGTATATATATTGAAAAATATAAAAACAATAAAAAATTATACTTCAGAAGTTAATTTAGTATCAAAAACATAAAATATTTGAGTAGCCGAAGACATAGCCAAAGATTACAGTGCCACAGCACTGGCAAAAATTTAAATTTGTCGACATCTACTACTTTTTATTATGCATCATTTACACACACATACTGGTACATGTGATGGTATCAAAAAATTCCAGGACTGGCTGCATTACAAAAAAAGTAATTACATTAACAGAACATGCTCAGCAAATAATTAGATCTAAAACAAACACCTTTCTCTATTCCAGCACACTTTTAATGCGTTGAATAACGTTTTCGATCGTTTTAATCGATCATCCTCAGTTCAAAATTCAAACTCAAACAAACAAAGTATTCGAAAAATACAAAAAATTTTTTTTGTATTTTTCGAATTTTTCGACCTCCATGCTGTTGATAAACAGCATGGAGGTCCTTTTATGATGACATAGATTAAATATGGCAACCGCATAGGCGGCGTTTTTATAATATTAATTGATATAGAATATTGTTATTTTTAATTACTTATACGTTTTATAAGTACGCGCATGCGCTTTAGCGTTAAGTCGTAAATTAGCGATGTAAAAAAAAAAAAAAAAAATTTTGTATTTTTCGAATACTTTTTCGTTTGAGTTCGAATTTTGAACTGAGGATGATCGATTAAAACGATCGAAAACGTTATTCAACGCATTAAAAGTGTGCTGGAATAGAGAAAGGTGTTTGTTTTATATTTATATAATACTTCCAGTAAGAATTTAGTTATTTATTTAAATAATTAGATCATCATAACACACCTTTTATGTTGCCGAGATAGTTTTATTAAAAACTAATGTTTTCGACCTATTCTGTAGGCCATCCTCAGCCCTTGCACTCCCCAACATTAGCAAGGACTGCTGAGAAAATTGAAATTTACAAGAGCAAACAGGAATAGGCATGCGTAAATGCAAGGGACACAGAAGGCCTACCATCAGCTTGGAAATTTATAGTCAAAAAGTTTGCCAAGAACTCATAATCTTACCTTGGTTTATAATTACATGTTTTGTTAATATACCTTAATAATTTATTTTAATGTTTGATCAAAGTATTATTAGTGAATTTTTATTTTTATCACTATATCTTACTTTGTTTTTTATTTTATATTTGTATATATTATTTTTCTGTTATTTTATTTTTCCGTTGTCAATTTTTTGAATTTGAATATATGTATTCTATTTTTGGAATGCCGATGTTCCAATTCTCTCGTTAAACCTGATGGCCTATAGAATAAACTGAAAAACGTTAGTTTTCAATAAAACTATCTTGACAACATAAAAGGTGTGTTATGATAATCTAAAAGTAATTACTTTATTTATATTTGGCTAGCATTGCCTTCAAAATACTCCCCTTGTGCATTGATACACTGCTCCCAGCACATCTGCCACTTTTGGAAAGCTTCCTGCAAGTCTTTTTCTTCAGCCATGGTCACACCATGTGATTTCCAACCATGCAGGCAACTACAACTGCAACAGCTGTTCTCGTTAACTAGTAAACCACCTTCAAAATCCAGCATGACTGCAACGATGACTAGAAACAAAAAGTTTGTTCTACTTGTGCCAATTGCAAACGCACATCCAATCAGCAAATGACTTTGTCCACGTCATATGGTGGCAACATTGAAAATAGTTCATCATCATGGCAGAAAGTTAGAGGATTGATACTTTTACAGAATCGAGATTGATTGAGCTTATTCAGGGTCACGAATGCCTGTGAGATTTTAATTCTTCATTTTATTAAAGATTTTATCTCTCTACCTTACCGCCAGTTCTATCAAAATGATCACCTTTTTTCTTTCATTCATTCATTGCAGAAAAGGAATTTTTTCGAATTAAACCTTACTGAAATACAATTTAATGCTGTAATTGAAGTGTTTATTACATCATTCCAGTCTACTAAGTGGTACTTTATATCCCTAAATCAAATTTTAAAGTCTTGCACCATTCCATGTCAAATTCTGTCAGTATTACTTTTTATTTTTAGTAAGTTTATCAAAGAATTCTGAAATTTTCTTTGTCCAACAGCTTTGCTTTTATTCCTATTTTTTACTCCAACATTTTAACTATTGCTCCTACCTATTGTTGCTTTTATCTCATCTTTTTATGGGACTATTCAGTCTGGCTATATCCCTGATCAGCAACAATCTTCCTTTATTATTGTCATTGCTAAAAAAGATTGAAAAACTTTCCTGACCTATCTTCCTTTTGTCTACTATGATAGAAGTCTTTGAGCATTGTTTATTTGATTAAACTTATTCTCCCATAATCACTAGACTAAAGCCTTTTCAACATTGTGTTGTTTAAGATTGATCAACAGTATGTAATCTCCTTAAAACTCATTCTGTAATGATAAAAAATCTCAAAAATAAAAAAAAATCCACAAGCATTTTATATATCAATATTTCTCAAGCTTTTGACCATGATTCCATCTCTGTTCTTAGACATTTTTCCAACCATTTCAATATTCAATAATTATTTTTTTTACTTCTTATTGCTTAAATCTTCAACACTTATTTTCTTTAGATAACATTTGTAACTCTATAAAACCAAAATCTGATTCTTTTCAAAGCTTATGAACCAAACTAAGATAATCTAGTCTTTTGAGATAAACATCTTAAAAATTCTTTGACACTTGCTTCTAAGTTAAGTGCACCTAAGTCAAAAGTTATCTGAGAAAATATTTAAAGACTTAGAGCATTTTAAAATATTTTCCAAATAATTTTTTGTTTATGATAACTCTCTTGTTACATGCAATATAGTGAACTGTCACTTATTAAAAAAGTTTGTAAACATACAGGTAACCCCCGTATAACATGGGCGTTATGTTCCAAAAAATTGCCGTGTTATGCGAATCCGTGTTATACGAAACAAAGAACTAGTGCAAAAAGGGGGGTTAGGTTCCAAAAATTAAAAAATATGTTGTTAAATCCTTATTTAAATCGGATTTATTATTCATTTTTTTCATAGGTAAAATACTTATTTATTATTTAAGTAAATATTTTACCAGAGGATTATATTCTATATGATGATCTCATGCATGAGCATAATCAACTGGTAACAGTTTGTGGATGCGTTCGTTAATAGTATTTGCTCTGCAACGGGAGTGCGCTGCCGTTTGTAGGCATTTAGGAACGATGGTGAAAGAAAGATGGCGGCACCCGCACTATCGATAGTATTGTGTGGAGGAATCTATAATTCTAAAATGAGCTTTTAGAGGCAAAAGAAGGGTCCCAATTGTATAATTTAACCATTAAATGGATTATTTGTTGAAAGAGCATTCAAAGTAGCCATGAAAACAATTAGAATGCTTGCGCAGAGTTACATGGAGGTATAAAAGAACGCACCCTTTATTACATTTTATGCTGTACAAGGGTTTTACCCAATTCCTAAACCATGTTAGAGTGAACACGTGATATAAAAGCACTGTGTTATACGGGGTATGTTCCCAATTCTCGAACCATGTTAGAGTGAATCCGTGCTATACAGAAGTGCCATGTTATATGAGGGTTACCTGTACCTCTAAACAGACAATTTAAGATATTTTCACATAACTGTCATCTTCATTTTCAATAACTTGTCTCCTTTATGTAACTTTTCACTATGAAAATTCTTTGTTCTGTAGTATAAGGCATTTCCAGTTATTGCAAAACAGTTTAAAAAGCAACAAGCAAACACAACACTTAGAAATCATGTTAATGATTTCTAAGTGTAGTGTAATGTAGTGTAGTGACTAGTTAGTCAGGCAATACCAGCTCATAGTATTGCCAGGTTCTTTACTTCTTGCAAGTAAACTTCCCATTTGATCAACCTGATATACATTTTTATAAAAATAACAGTTTTATAAAATTATTAACTTACAACTTTTCTTTATTAAAGTTTTTCAAATTTGACAAAGTTTTATCTTTATCTTCAGGTATTATCAATTATTTATTAGAACTTTACATCAAACAATTAAAATAGTTCATGTATTATTCAAATAAACTTCTTATGCTAATTTTGACTACTATTACTATCACCACCACCACCAAAAAAATAAAATTTAAAAGTAATGAAAGTATTTGACAGTAATAAATATTTTAATCTTTATATGTGAAGTTCTTACAAACTAGTAACAAAATTCAAAAACAGCCATTTTTCATCTTTATAAATGATTATATAAATTTGATGATATTAATTATCTTTATACAAGTTTTAATTAAATTACCTGCTAAACTGGCTATGAGTTAAAACAAGTCCTTCCAGTCTAATTGGAAACTTAACATCACAGCTTCCTACCATATTCTGTATTTTAAAATCTAAAAACTTGGCCTGAAATTAAGAAATATATATATATATACATAATTACAAACTGATTATTATTCAATAATTAAACTCCTAAACTATAAATAGTAACTCATAATTTATTTTACAAAATAAATTTGTAACCACTTAATGATTATTTTATTAAAAGAACATCTTAATGAAAATAACTTTAAGTTATTATATAGAATTAGCTTTTACAGTACAGTAATACCTAGACTTATGCGAACCCAGAGCATATCATTGCGTCATAAAAAATTGGTCTCATTACTTATGGAACGCACCTTGTACATTAATTTTTTTAAAAATTATGGAATTATAACTTAATGCAACAAATTTACTGATATATTACACATATATAAAAAACTTTTTTTTTTAATTTACATAAAAATTATAATGTTTAATTTCAAGCCATATAATATCCATAATAATAATATCAGCAGAAAAATTATGTAAAATTGTTTCAATTGTTTGTAATCAACATACAACATTTCAGTACTGTAAAAGCTAATTCTATATAATTACTTTATTAAGTTATATTCATTAATGGTTATTTTATTAAAAAAACACCGTAAGTGTTTATAGATTTTGTAAAATAAATTATGAGTTACTATTTGCAGTTCAGGGGTTTAATTATTGAGTAATAACTATTATTTAGTTTGATTTTAAGTACATTAATACAATATAAACAATTTCAAGAAAATTTTCTAAATGTAAAAATAAAACATATTTTTCATTTTTGCATTTGTGTGTATATATGTTATGGGCCAAGTGATTAATAGTGCATTATTTATAATGCCCATCCATTATGAATAATGATTAAAATGACCATGCAGCTTGATAAATATTGATTAATTTATTAAATTAATCAATATTTATCAAGCTGCAGACCAGCATATTATTCAAACCAGACATTATGAATAAAGCTACATTTCCTTTGGGCAATTTGATTTTCAAAAAGAATCTCCACTTTTTTCATTAATAATTATTTATTTTTTGTGAATTGTTCCAAAGTATTTTAAAAACAACATGTGATTTTTTAACAATACAGTAGATCCCCCTATAAGACGGTAGATACGTTCCGTTCTTTATGAATCAATTTTGTAGGAATCATAGTTTACGGACTACGGCTGTTTGAAAGGTTTTCTTTCATAAAATTAATCGATTCTAGACTAATTCGACTCAACATTTCCAAAATACGTATATTTTTTTGAAAATAATCCGTATAAACTACGTTATAAACAAAAAATTGTAGGATTGCTTACCGAGTGTGTACCGTTCGACTACGCCCGTTGCTAAAGCTTGGTTTCGTCGCGGAACAGCGCATCAAACCGCGGCCGCGATTTCTGATATTATTTTTCTGCGAAAACTTCGTTGACCTTTGGAGACATCCTTAATATAAATAATTTTTATGGCCGTTAAATAAGAAATGTTTCTTTCACAAGAAATGTATAAAATTACAGTACTGTATTAGACTTACGGTACCTAATTTACATACTGTACAGACGATAGTAAACTCAACTTACTCGCCTAAACTCTCTGTAGCGTGGCGCTGGACGGCGGAAAGTATATATATAATTATAATAAAGTTACAATAAATTAAGTTAATATATAATTATATGTACAGTACCTAATTTATATATAATTAATATATAATTATATGTACAGTACCTAATTTATATATAATTATATGAACAGACGATACTAAACTCAATTTATCCGCCTAAACGTCCGTAGCGTGGCGCTACGGACGGCGGAAAAGTAGTTCGGCTGCCTGATGACGTTTTACGTATTATAGGAGTTATTTTTACCGATGTTTACGGATACTGCCACAATTTTTATAGGAATCATAACTATAGGAAACGGTTTTATAGGGGGATCTACTGTAATTATTATTAACTGAATTAATTAAACTAATGTTAAGAAAAAGTCATATTAACAAATTTATACTTCAATCAAAAATCAACTTAAAGGATTTCTGAAATGTCGTTTTTGGTATAAAGTATATAAAAAATTAAATATTTATTTAGTTTATTTATTCAAGTAATTAAGACTGACTAATTAAATGAGTTATTGAAGAGGTTATTCAAATCACTTAATGATGGCTGCATAATCATTATTTTTTCAAACAAGAAAATACTATTTTAAGAGACAAAAGTAAAATTAAAATATTGCACAAGTTTACCTATTGGCCACATGAATTTAAAATTCAATAATAAAAGCAATACACATGCGACAAGTGCTGGTTGGCTAACACATGTTGAATGATCAAAGTATTATCATCACTTTGCCCAACCAAGTGATAACAGTATTCATAGTGACTTGTCAATCTGATAAATTATGATAAAAAAACCTGAAATTTATTACAGTGCATGATTTTTTGTCATTATTCATTATGCTCGTATTAATCACTTAGTCCATAACACACACACACACACACAAACCATTTAATGTAAAGTTTACTCTAATGAGAAATTGATAAGTTATTTAAACTTACATCAAATCCTAATTTCTGAACAATTCTTGCATACTTTCTTGCAGCCAGTCTTGACTGTTCTTCACTATAAAATCAAAAAATTTTTTATAAAAAACCAATTAAAACATCATAATTATGTATTTCTGCACATACATAAAACATGTTCTTATATCTGAATATAACAGTAAACTCTCATAGATGGGACAAAAGCAGCATTATTCTTTTATCTCTTGGCATCATCACTGCACTTTCAACAAACATATTAACAACAAATGTTTTTGGCATATTTTATGAGCCTGCATCAGGTTTCTCTCTCTAGCTTCAATTTGATAATGTTCGAAATTGGAATGCTACTCATTCTATATCTTAAAAATTAAATAATACCACTTACCAAATAACATTCTATTTTGAACGTTATCAAATTAAAGCTAGTGTGTGTAGCCTTATGAAGGCTTAAGAAATATGCCAATAATGTTTGTTATATTAACCTATTCAATGTTGAAATTTTTTTCTGTTGCCTGTGACACCATGCTGAATTTTCATTGATGTTAAGTCTAACCAAAAAAAAAATTTTTTTTAAATAATCATGTTTACTGTGTCGTTAAAAATTACTTTTTTATGTTGCACAAACATAATAAATATATTGAAAAATATAAAAACAAAAAAAAAAAAATTATATTTTAAAAGTTTGTTTTAATATAAAAATTGTGATGCATAGTGACATCTAGTATCAAAAATGTTACGATGCAAACATGAAAATATTCCGGATTGCCCACGCAGGTCAACGAGGTCAACATGAAAATCTTTGGGAACAATGCAGGACAGGTTAATAAATGTGTTTGCTGGAAGTCCAGGGATGGTATTGAGAGTTACAAATTAATCATGATTCCAGTTATTTGTTCATCACTTATAACACTATATTCCACAAAGTACCTAAAAACACTCACTTATTTTTTAAAAACTTTTAAAGTATCAAAAGTATTTTTTTATTCTTGCTTTTTATTTTTCTCAGTGAATAGTTAAGTACTATATTGCACCAAACCTTCTTTGTAGTACCTTCTAAAGAATTCTGCAGTAGCTTATTATTTTGATGACGACTAACATTTTCATCCTTCAGCTGGATCTTCAGGTCAAACATAAATATTGTATTTTAAAGATGTTCTGTTAATCAAATGCCTTTGCGTTTCAAAAACACTTTGTTAATCAAATGCATTTTCAGGTTAAATTTGCTGGATGATGTCATTGTTATAAAACAGAACAAAAGATATTAAACCCATTTCTAACTGTTAAATTTAAAAAATTTTAATTTTGATGTTATTAAAGGGCCAGATGTGGTTTAAAGTAATGTCTGCCATGTGTAGGACAAGTGTTTTTCATCCTTGAAATTAATGCTTCTCCCTTGTTTTTCAGCTTTATATATTTCCAGCAATTCCAAGGCCCTAATGTTTTATGATCATTTGGCTCTCTTAATGATGGGAGTGTTCTGTAGATCAGTGGATGTTGCTATCTGAGGCATAACTAGCCAAGGTGGTGGCAAGCTTGTTGTGGCTGATATCATAATTATGTATATAATTATGCCAACAGCATATGTGGAGACTATGTACTCCTTGAATTACATAGGCTCCACAACATGTTCTCTGCAAAAGAGAGTGGCTAAACATAATTATGATATCAGCTACATTTTTCAAATTGCAGTCCAATAAATAATTATAATTATAATAATAATTATTATTATTAAATCAATCAAACTAATAAAAATATGACTATTTTAAAATTAAATAGCTTTAAGCAGATGTTTTTTTCTTTGTGAAAATTGTAAATGAGTCATTTTATGTTAGAGTTTCTTAATATAGTTTTAACTTTTAAAAAAAGACTATCCAAAGTCTATTCTATTGTTTGCTTTTCTACAATTAATAATTTTGAAGCTATCTTTAACATTATTAAAGTGGATCAAATGATTTGTGAAGATTGCATTTTTAATTTGTATCTTGTTCTGTTCAGAAAATTTACATTTTACCTCAGAACTACTATATGATTCTTTTTTTGAATGAATTACAGGGGTCATATTCAATTTTGTGGTGTAAAAAATAAAATAAGGAAATAATACAGGAAATTTCTAACAGGAAACAAGAGTTTCATAAGATTTTCTTAACAGAGAAATGAATTTTTTTAAATTTTTACAGCAATATCCTACAACCATATTGTAATTTTTCCAAAGAGAAGGAAAAGGGCAAATGAAAAGTTAGCTCCATATTTCGAATGTTTACGTTCATTCAAATTGTTTTAGAATTTCATTAAAAATTCTTTTATCAAATGTACAAGCTTATTTAAAGGCGTAAAAAAGTTTTTGTAACCTGAGAAGGGCCAATAAAATGACCAAAAACATTTATTTTCTTCTATTTATCTATTAAATATCAATGGAAATAGCAAGTAAAAGTGTGTGATTTTTCTTGTTTAAGATTTAAGAGAATGACAAATTTCCTCCTCATCTCCTTTCAACCTAAAAATTATCTTTTACTGCATAAATTACTTCTTACTATTTTACAATTGCTTTGTTTTCAAATTTCTTGATACAATAATTGTTTTTTAATTTATAATAAGTAAAAAAAAAAGTAATTACAGTCAATCTCCTTTAAACTTCCACCATTGGTTTTCAAGCCATGGTGGAAAGGTGAGAGTGGCAAGTTTCTCAAAAATGGCATGCAAATAAGAACATCAGGATAATAAGAATAACTATCACTTTTCCTTCATTTATATTATATTTATTGTTTTTCACATATAAAAAAAACCTGTCCAAAGTAGTTCAAACTACATTATTTCCTCAAGTCATGTAGATAAATGTATCCAATGAGTCAACATGCATCAGATAATCCTTATTGGATGCACTTACCTCCAGAAAATGTCAAATTTTCTCTAAACAAGACTGAGCTTCTTTTGCAGTTACTAGAAGATTTACTATGTCATCACTGTCATGGTCTTCATTTTCTTCCTGCAGTTACTATCTTCTTTTCTCACAAAATTAACTATTTGTTCTGAGATTAACTCTGCAAATTATCCTCATTACAGTTGATTTCAATCAATTCTACAGCAACAAGTTGAAATGTAAAAGTGATACTTGAAAGATAGCTAACATCACTACTTAACATTTGAACACTGTTGTTATAATCCTCATCAATTTGTGCCTTCTCCTGAATAGGCCAGTGTGCAGTCAGCAATTTTTTATTATTCTATATGTCACTTCATCCCATGATTTTTTAATTAACAGCAGTGCAGATTTCAGGGACATCTCAATAGAAATTTCATCATTAATGCATTTGATAATTTTCTGTACTTGGTGGCATCTGTAGTTAATTTAAAACTTTTTATTGTAAATACTTAGATAAACAACCTATTCCAGCAATTATTTTTTATTCATCTAATGTTTTCAATATCTTTGTAGCCATCATTGGACTCAAACATTTTTTAAATAGTATTCTTTAAAGTTTAAAAAGTTATGTTCTAAACATAATTTTTAAAACTTTTTATTGTGCCAGCATTACATGTTTGCAGAATTCCCATGCAATTTGCTGGAAAGAATTGTATTTCCACATTGCTCAGATTGACTATATTATGACAGAGTTTTCTCTCTTCATATTGCTACTAAAAATCTTCAACAAATTCTTGGAAAAGTAGGGCTGTCATCCATCCCTTGTTGTGCTTGTAGTGGTAATAAATAGAAGGATCAAAATTTTTATAACAATGATGCTTTGTGAATCTTTCAATGACAGTCACAGTTCTCTTGTCAAAAGGTCTGTCTGAATTACAACAAAAGGCAATTGTGATTCTATCTTTATTCTTCTTGTAGCCTTTCACATGGCATGAGCAATGTTTTTGTCAGGTTGCTGTTAGTAAAATAAAGTGGTTTCATTTACGTTGTACACATCTTTCATATCATACCACTCTATTATTATTGACAGACTTGTTCTCTCTTCTGCAACATCCAAATCAACTTCAGCAGTTCCACCATGTTTCTTTTACTGTGAAAGCCATGGCATTGTTTACACTGATGTAGCCACCCATTGCTGTAACTAAAATTGTTATATTCATATGTTGCCCAAATATTTCTGCTTGCTTTCTTATCACATCATCTGTAATAGTGCCATTCTTTGCATTCACTTGCACAATCCATATTAAATCTTTTTCAAGTTGTCATATTTTCCAGTTTCATTTTTCTAGTGGCTCTATTTTCTGCATTCGTCCTTATTTTTTTGGTTTAAAATAGCTCCTACCATCCATCTATTTACATTTTTCTTCCAAAGAATAGAAAAGTGAGTGGCAATATATTTTCAAAAACAGGAGGGATGGGTTTCACTACATGCACAGATTTCTTGCTTTTTGTTGATTGTAAAGATAGTCATATATGCAATGAAGAAGAAAACTAAAACAATCAGAGTGTAAGTAAAATATGTACTCTACAGCAAGAATTCAAAGCACAAAAGATCTCAAGTTTCAGACTCAACTGACAGAATGTATGTCCAGCTCTCTCTAACTTGTTATTTGCATAGATCTTAACTGTCATAACACTCACTCCTAACCGTCAATTGGATAAGAAAAAACTGTTACTTGTGATGAAACTTCTTTCTCAAATTTTAAAATCGCTGAGAAGTCCCGTTCCCAGAATATTTTACAATAAAAATTTTTGGGACAATAAAAAATGTGGTGGTTTATCTGAAATATTTTGTATGGACAATGACAATTTTATTTTGAATCATAATTGGTTGATGGCAGAAAACAAGATGGCAGTTTATACTACTGATTTACTATGGAACAAATCGTTTTTCAGGGTGGCAGTACATGGAAGAGCAGTTTAAAGGGATCGACTGTAATAATTTCAAAGAAACATTGATGCATTTTTTAAGTTAGAAATAACTTTAAAAAATTTGCCTTTTATAAGTTATTTTCATTTAATTTTCACTCTTATTTTATACTGATAAATTTTTTTTATCTATGTAATGAGGGGGGAAATCACAAAGGAGAATGTAAGTTTGAGACAATTTCCAGTCACCCTGGAGAAAATTCAAATCATATATCAAACTAAAGCCTATGACAAGAGAAACACAATGGCAATAGTTTCAATTTGAAGTAGAAGGAACAAATTAAAAATTCACCTGTCACCAAAAGTTAAAAGTGCATTTTTATGGTACTTACTGTTATGCATACTACTTCTAATAAATCCATACACTCATTACAGCTTACAGCAGAATGAAATTCAGGTTTTGCATACAAAACTGCACACTGCTAATTACAATTTATATTGCTGTTACAAAACATTTTACATTAATGAAAATAAAACTGAATAAAACCTATATGAAAAGTGATACTTGTTACTTACAATGTCATCATCTATCAATTATTATATATTTTTACAACTTCAGTACAAAAATTAAGTGATCCAAGATGGGGTATACAAGTGCAATTTTTGACCCGTTCCCTCTCCTCAGCTTAAAACTGGTACCATTTCCATGTTTGTCTTATCGTAAGCTTTAATTTGGTATATGGTTTGGGTATTCCCCGGGATGAATGGAAATTGCCCCATTTGGACTTTCTTTTAACTATAATTTTCCATTTCAAAATTTTTTAAAATTTATTTTCATTTTTTGAGGTTATCTTTGCCAATTTCCACAAGCCATCATTTAAAAACTGGTAAAAACTTATTATTATTGCTATTGTTATTCCTATTAAACATTTACTAATATGAAAAATTCTTTGGAACTAAAAACTGCTTTAGTTTATTAAAAAAAAAATAACAACAAAATCCTTTCTTTAAATCAAATTATATTGTATAAAACTCACCTTTTGGCACCAGTGCACACCATTTTTCCTGAACTAAATATGAGTGCTGTAGTTCGAGGTTCTCTTATTCTCATAATAACTGCAGCAAACCGTTTTGGATTATATTCTGCATTTCTAGCATGAAGAGCAATCTTTTTCAAATCAAGTTTACAACCGAGATTCACAGTTGATACAATATTTCTGAAATGAATATGTTATTCTAATAAATTTTCTCATTACAATATTTATTCATTTACAAAATCATTGTCATCAATTTATAATATTCAATTTATCTACATATATAAATGAGAATGTTTGTTTGTTTGCTATACACTCATAGGCTGTTACACCAATTGCTAGAAACTTAGCAGTTATATTTATTCATTTAATATTGTACATTCCACCCCAAAATATCAATTGAATTTCTGTAAATCAATTAATTCCTATCTACATTTAATTTGTTGATTTACAAGGAATGCCATCTATTGGCAAAAATGATAAAATATAAACTAAATATAATTCTCATAAAAAAGGATGTAATTTTAAAAAATATATATTTTATCCACTTAATTACTGTGACAATGATATAGCATAAAACAGACATGCTATATCATTACTGTGAAAGATAGCATATAGCCTGTGTGGAACCAAAAGTGTTACCCTGTGAAAAGTCTATAAGTATTTAATTTTCCACATCTAACAACTTGAGGGTTTTTCATTTCTGAATGGTACTTTCTTAATTCTAATAAGCACCCTCCAGTAGCCAAGTGCATAAAACTTTCAAACTCTGATAGTTAGTCATGGATTTGGGCACAGCCAATGGGCTGGCCACATGGAGTTTTCCAGGTTTCCTTCACATTAGTAACACCTAAATAGGGTTCTGCTTTCCATAAAAATCTTCTCTGGATGCATTCACCTTAGCAGATTGTTCACGCGTCACGTTGCCATTACCAAATAAGCCAAACTAATTGTAACAAGTGATTATTTATTGTGACATCATCACAATGCCTGACTTTTAATTAACTTTTAATTACAATGTTTTCAATTCTTTTAGTGGTGGTCTTGTTCCCTGTACATCATACTTTTCCTGTTAGAAATCATGTCATGTCAGTCATTTATCTAACTCAGTTCAGGGGAAAATTATGAACCAAAGCATGCTACTTCCATTCAAAACTGGAAGTTGTCTTTCCTTAATCTCGAGAAAGGAGTTAGATGAAAGTTGAGACCAGCCCTGCTTTCCATATCTGGTCTTGACTTTCATCTATTTAATTTCTTTCTCAAGATTAAGGAAGGACACAGACAGAAGGATGACAGGCAGAATTAATAGATCTACAATTTTTTCAAATTGCAGCCCAATAACTATTCTATAAACATGATATTTACAAGAACATACTCCCATGTTGTTTATACAATGTGTTGTAAAAATATAAACACTTTATCATCACATAAAACAAATTATTTTAGCATTTTTACAAGAGTTTTTTTATTTAAACAATTTTTATATGAAGTATTTCAAACGTTAAGGTTGCAACTTCAATCCCATGCAGGACCATCACAACCTGTCTAACACGGATCACTTTTCAAATATTAAATAGTAGACCAGTATTAATTAGTGGCAGATTACCATTTGATATTTGGCTGTGAATGGTACATTTCTTAGAATTAACATTAGGAAAAAATATGATATCTTAAAATATTTCAAATATCATATTTCAATTGGTTTCTACTCGACCAATGAAATTATGCTATTCCAAGTATCGTGATAAACATGACGATAGTAGGCTGAAATAACCAAACTCTTTATATGGTTGTTGTTTTAATGCTTGTTATATTATAGTACTTGATTTATGACTACAAAGGTTATCTCAAGTAAGGGTTTATCACACTGAGTGATCAATCAAACACATTTTAAAAATTCTTTACTCCTCTACTGTACACAATTTAAACCATTTTTAAAATGTTTTTGATTGGGTAGTTTCTGTGATAACTCTTACGTAAGGTAACCTTTGTAAATATAAATCAAATATTATAATTACTAATATAAAAGCTGTCATGTGTGTGCATGTGTGAATTCCTTTTAACTCCTGTAATCTTCATCAAATTCAGTATATCTCCAAAACTGGGATTATTATATAAACATAGAACACATAACCAACACCAGCACTATGATCTATATCGTTTTTACCTGATGATGTCTATTTTTATATAGACAAAAACATTAGTAAATTTTTTCTTCTCATAGTTCTGGTGTTGGTTTTGTGTTCTATGTTTGTCCAATTCAGATAATATTTTGGTTATATTTGTTTTATGTTCCAATGGAAACTATAGGTTACTTATTTTGTGGAAATATTAACTATAGAATAAACATTTTATTGATTTCAAATTGATGATAGCACTTATGTTGCAGTGATGTCCGTGACCATGAGGTTCATGCTTGAAAGAATTTCCCTTAACTTGCATTTTAAAATATTTTGTCAAATGGCGTATTTTAAACATACTTCATTAAATTTAAAATTTAAGCCTTAAAAAAGAGTCTATCATATCATTTCTATAACATTTTTTATAATCTTTCCACAGTCCATGTGATATTCTATTATCCAATCCAAAGTGATGATCTAACGAGCCCGTTATTTAGAGTGTTATCACACATCTAATTAACATACCATACATAAAATTCATCTTTGTTTTATCAATGGTGAATTAAAAAGACTCGCTATTTTGTCAAAAAAGAAAAAAGTAAGAGTAAAATAGTTCAGGTAAACTATAGATCTAAAAGAATAAGAATAACTGAAACCCCTGAAGGCTGTGAAGTCTGATTTGAGCAACATCGAGTAAGAATGGCTTTGTCAAGAGTTGCAGAAACCGCATCACAACATCAAGCTCAACTTGAAGCTCTTTTCATTTCTTCAATCTGTACTTTCTCATAAAAAATATTTCATTATGCTTGATGGGGAAATTTCTAGTATAATATAATACTGGTAGAATGGTTAGAAGTACAAAATCTAATAATCTTATTCTTTGCTGTTATTTTTCCCCCGAGCAATGCTGGGCTCATCTGCTAGTCTTATATATATATATATATATATATAAGATAAATTGAACGTGTTGCATATTTGATTCTGAATGTAATACACCATTTGATGCAAACCCGTATCATATACAGGCTTGCATCAAGTGATGTATTACATTCAGAATTACCATACATGCAAGTCATTGCAGCTAAAAAATTCTCATGAATTCTGTGTTGCTTCTCATGCATTTTGCCTTATTACCCCATAAAGTACAATAAGTTCATGAGCATAAGGCATTGTTGCTGTGCTCTACCAATTAACATACTGCATAATGTTGGCTCTATTACTCTATTACAAGGACATTGTAATGTGTCATCAAGTGATTTGTGAAGATTGCATTTTTAATTTGCATCTTGTTTTATGTTCAGAAATTTTACATATTACCTCAGAACTACCATATGATTTACATATATTCTTTATTTAGATGAATTACAGGAATTATAGTCATTTTTGTGGTTAAAAAAAAAAAAATACAAGAAATTTCTAACAGGAAACAAGAGTTTCATAAGATTTTCTTAAGACAGAAATTAATTTTTGTTTTTATTTTTACAACAATATCTTACAACCATATTGTAATTTTTCCAGCCTCCGTGATCTCATTGTAATTTTTCCAAACAGAGAGAAAGAAGGGTGAAAACTGAGAAAAATTCTTTCTCAAATCATCACAATACTATTTTTTTTACATACAATTTGCTATTTTCTTTTCTAGAAATTTCTAAAAATGTAAAATAACAAATCTTGCTCCTTGCCAAAATAACTATCTTCATTTTTTTCAAAGTCATGATTTCAGTCCAATTGGAGAGAATTCTATAAATTGAAATTTTAACCCTTCCTTTCATGTTAATTAAATTATGAAATTTTGCATTAAACATGTGCCATGCCACTATATTTGAGAAATTTAGTGATTAACAGTAATTTAAACAACACACAAGTTTGCAACATCTACAGAAAAAAAATCAAATTATACACATATAGTTTACAATGTGTTTGGTACACATAATAGTGGTCAATTCTTTTACTATCTAGATGGGAATGATTCCACTTTTTCCCATGATACTAGAATGTGTAACTGTTTATTTCAATTACATTTATTCTTAATAATAATGAATATAAAGTACAAAGTTAGATAACCACTGTCAAAATCATATTGAAATATGAAAAGGTGATATGTGATAATAGATGACAAAATTCTTTAATCCAGATAATAGAATAACTAACTATTGGCACGTATCCTAAATGAAAAAAAAAACAAAAAAACACCCAGACTTAGCACCTTGTTTCAGGTTGACAACATTAAACTGTTAATTTTTTAACCTATTTATTACTTGTTTTTAATGTTATTTAAAAATTTTTAATTAATGTTGTTGTTGATTATGTTTTTATATAATTTCAGTATTTTTTTGCAAATTTTTAAAGAAAAATACATTCTAATTATTCTTCATTGGTATGTTGTATTCTATTCTGTTTGATTCAGATCTGAAAATGAAACATTGACTTCTAATAAATAATAGGGCTCCTGAAAATAAACTTTTTTTTAGAAATCTAGTTTCTTAGACAATCTTTCTATCAATAAAATAAAATTTATTTTTCTCTATTTTCCACAGAACTCCTCTTTATTCTCATATAAGCATTTTGAAGTTAAGATTTTAATTTTTTTCAAAGGTTTACAATATTCATTAATTAAAAGTGTATGGCATGAAGAAAATTTTACTACTACATTACATTGAGCAATTGAATGTATTTGTAAAAAATAATTCAAATCTTTGGTTTATTTTTTGTTTATTCATCACAAAATAATTTTAAAAACTATTACTTTAAAAAATCACTTACTGAAGTTGTGGAACTATACCAGGATCTGCTGAAGATGGAGTTATGGGAGTCATTGGTGTCATAGGAGGTCCTGGAGTCGGTGGAAACAATGACGATGACGCTGCTGCTGTTGCTGCAGTAACAGATGGAACTGTAGAAACTGTTGATATGGCTGCATTTTGCTAAAAACACAATAATCATAATTATAAAATAATAAGTTAAGTATACTTATAATTAAATATTTGTGTCTTTCTTGATTGAATTTAAACAGAGTAATAAATTGCAATTAGAGGATTTGATCCCGGGATCTCGAAAATCGGGATCCCGGGATCCCGACCACTTTTCAGTCCCAAAATTTTCGGGATTAAGTTTTCCTAATCCCGGGATTTTCGGGATTGACATCATTTTAAAAAAATTGCAAAATAGACTGCATGAAGCGAAACGTTCAGTGCCAGTGCTTTTAACAGAATTGCTTGCCTATCATTTTAATATAAAATACAAGAAATTTTATTCCAAGCAAGCAGCAGAAATTAACCAAGCGGGCTTGCGATGCTTGCTTGGAATAAAACTTCTTGTATTTTCAACTAAAATGATAGGCAAGCAGTTCTCACTGGGTTACTTGGTAATATACTTCATTTTTGTATTTTTGAATTTTCGCGGGCGCCAATCGATTTTCTGGCGCAGTCGAGAGCACTACTCAGTGCGTTTTACCTGTCAATGTGTCAGCCATCTTGTTTTGCCAGTGTGGTTAATATAGACCCGACGCCTCTCGCTTAGGGGGGTCGACCTTAGGTGAAAAGGTTACGACCCTCGCCTTGTCCGCGATCTGTCAGGATGATGCGAGAAAGTCTTTTTACGTTTCGGGGTAGTGGTTTGCTGAACGCTGAGAGACTCACACAGAGACCGAATTTACAAAATTAACGCGTTTATTTTTTGAAAAACATGCTTACAATGATCGAAACAATCGGGATTATAGCCTTTACTCCTACAATCCCGATCCGTGTCGACCGGACTGTTTTCTTCCATCCTCCCCGTGTCCTCGAAGCTTATAAGTATTTACTAACGATTCCTCCAACTTCCATCAACCTAAACGCGTTTTCTCTGCAGCTGCATATATGTGCAACAAATTGAGAAGCAGACTTGGTGATGAGACACTAGATGCGTTGTTATTTCTCAGATCATATTTTCGCAATTCAAATTAGAATGTTCCTATTAAATTAGTTTTCTTTATATTTAAGAAAAATGTGACTGATTAATATTATTTTTAAATACTTTTTGCTAAGAAACTTACTTTACTACCTACTTACTAGGTTGTTATATGAAAGTAGTCTATTTAGTCGATGTTAAGAGAGATTTTTGTGAATTTTCAACGTTTATTTGCATAGTTTGTTACATAAAGGTTTTTTCAATTTATGTGAGTTTAAAGAGATCTCAGTGATGCTTAAAAAAGAATAAATTTAACATGAAGACAGTGATTTTAAGTCTGGTTAGTCTGACTGTAAGTCTGATTAATTAGAGTGATTAAATTAACTAGGTGTATATCGTAAAATACGTTGATTTTTGTCTAAATTTTGATTTTTAATTTCTGTAAGATTTTCTTATTTTTTATTAACCCTCAATACCGAAATAATCCCGGGATCGAATAAGTATAATCCCGAAATCCCGGGATTAGAAATAAGGACCGGGATCGAATTCCCTAATTGCAATCCAAACTACTCTTCCTATATAATATTTTTGAATTTTATAAACATTTTCTAAACAAAAGTATCGTTACTTATGTTGAAACTTTAGTTTTAATAAACAATTAAAAATTCAGTTTTCAAAATTTTCCAATTTTCATCTTCACATTTAAACTTTTTCAAAATATTTTATTTATAATTTAAGTATTAATTCTACAGATTAGTTACAGCTGAAAACAGGTCTAACTATATTTTAGACATAATAGAAATAAAATAATGATATCAGATAGACCATTTTTATGTGGATTAATAAAACAGTTTTTCCTGTCAATTTGCATAAGTTGCTTGGAAACACTCATTTTAGTTAGACTTATTGCATTAATTTGCATCACGTTTGCCTCTTATAGGACAATTTGCCAGTGCACACAGCTGCCATTGTCAAGGCTGCTGTGAAAGAATGTGAGTTTAAGGAGCATGACCATACACCCTACACTACAGTGCAGATCTGACCTCATAGTAATTATTATCTGTTTCCAAAACTCAAAAAAGACCTTCAAAAAAGTGATGAAGAGTTGCAGGAGGCAGTTTATGAGCATTTTGTAAACAAAACTGCAAACTATTTTTTCAAGGATATTGAAATGCTAATTCCAAGATGTAATAAGTTTGTTGAACTGCAAGGAGACTATATTGAAAAATGACATCATTGTTTTATAGGTATAACATCTAAAACATAGTTAGGCCAGAAACTTTTACATACTCTGTGGTAGGTGCCAAAAGTTATTTTAAATTGAAGTACACTCAGGCATCAGTACATTTGTCTTATCAAGTTTATAAAAGTTTACCATAATTTCCTGCCTATGATCCACAGATTATGTATTAAAAACAATTTTAATTTCAATGATGAATATTATAGGTCATCAAACATAATCCCTAATAATTTTTCCATATCAAAAAAATAATCATAAAATCATTTCACTTTTTTTGTTATGTAAGGAACTCTTGTTAACATGATAAAATGTAATAATAAAGTGTCTTGGTTTTGTTTACATGTCAAGTAGATGCAAAAAGAAAAAGCTTCAAATGGACCATTCACTTCTACTGATGAATGAAATATAGCAGTCTATTATTTACATGTCTGCTGGTCCCCAAACATATCCAAGCTTATTTGTTTCTAACATAGGTAGACTTGTTTTTGTTACATATACTGTATACGGCAGAATCTCATTTTAACAGATTGTGAAACAATAAATTTCTCAGAGCAACAAATTATTTTCCAGGTTTCATCAAAATCAATGTAATTTTACCTCCTTTTAGCAGATCCAATTTCAATTTGTAACAAATAAAAACTGAAATTGAAGTAAGTTATTTGCTACAAACTGAAATTAGTCTGAACCACTCTTAATAGAAATGTTTTCAATGTTACATTTCACAGGTAGAAGTCTGCATAATTTTATTTTGTTATATAATATACAGTGACTCCAGTTTACCAGGTTTTTTAAAAATTGTATATTATAAACATTTGGGTTGCAGAACCATTGCAAACAAATGTATTTGGTTGTGTGAGCAAAAAGTTTGAAAAATGCTGAGTTAGACCATAATGCAATAATAGTCAGTCAAACAAATACCATCTATTTCCCAATTCAACCAATTGTATATAGTTTGTCCAAAATTCAAATATTAGCTGGTGTTTATGAACATTACAATGGTTAGACTAGTAATAATTATTCGGGTAACTAAAAATGATAGTTGGCTGATTGTCATGAATCTCTATTATTTTCTAATACAGTAAGCTTATAATTTACTATTACAGTATCCTATGATTTTGCTGTTTGCTTACATTGGCCAAACTCCTCAACTCAATTTGTGCCATTTTTTTCACATATATATACAAGCAATACTCATTTGCCAGAACAATGCTACAAATCTAGCACAAAATTTTCAAATAGTCAAATTATGTAAGAAAATAGCAAAATAGAGGAATTTATACTTTTCACTTACAATAAATATATTCTCACACACAGACACAAAATTCTTATTAATTATTTATTAATAAAAATAAATAATATCAAATAATAAGCTTTTCGTCAAGATGCAAAACTAAATAAATAAATAAGTCTTCTTGGGTTTACACTACAAGCACATTTTGAGTGCATATAAGTAAGGTGACAAACTACAGTCAATTCCACTTAATTGGGACACATTGGGATTAATCCATTTTGACCCAAATAAGTGGCTGCCCCAATTAAACAAACTAATAATAAATTCTAAAATAAAATATGTAATACGTAGGTAAATGAGTAAGTAGGTAAAAAAATAATAATTAGGTACCTATTTTAATGCTTTATTAAACCAAAATACATAAACTATTTTATTATAAATTTGCCAGACTCATGACGATAGATAACTGATTCACATCAAGCTAGTGTTGCCAAATATTAGCAGTGTCATAGCAATACACAAGGATTGACCGTTTGATCCATTCCTGATTGAATGATCTTTCCTTTCTCCCTTTTTAGTTAAAACATGCCTGGGTTTGTCCAAAAGTCACCTTAAGGCCTTTCTTTGAGTAGAGTTTCTTTTACCTGAAGATGGGCCACTTTGGTGGGAGAATCCATAGAATACGCCATCTCCAAATGCTGGTCCCAATGATCGAATGGCTGCTGTCCAGATCTAAATATATTCATGCACACAACACCTTCCAAGATAACTCTGTGTCTTCTAACTTGGTCAAGTGACCAAAAAATTGTCTGGGCGGTCTTTGTCCCTTTACTTCTAAGGCTACCATCCGGTCCAATCCAGAGCAGTCAGTAGCTCTCATTCAGGTCTGCCTCAAATGGGATCCTGATGTGTTACTTCTTGCTATGCTGACCCTTCTTGAAAAACTGAACTGTCTGAGCAAAAGACAAAATTTGTCTCCGCCAATTGTTAGACCTACACGACATTAGTGTATGTAGTGTTGACATTTTTTGAAGAACCCTAAAATATATCAAAAATTGTTAAATTCCCTTTCTGCTACTATCCCAATTAAGCATTTAAATTATGTATTAATTTATTAGTTTGGTTTCTGTTCTTTGAGATTTGGCCCAATAAAGCAGCTGCCCCAATTAAATGGAATCAACTGTATTTAAAATTAAAAAGAGTAAAGTAAAAAAAATCATTTATTACCTTACAAAACAGTCTTACAAACATTATTGCAAATGCTACCTTCAAAAGCACCTACATATTACTTATTTAATACAATGCTAAACAAAACAGAAAATTATTTTTTTAAATCATATTTTTCCAGTGAATGTATTTGTTTTAGTAATCGTTCATTTCCTTCTAACAATTTACTGATTTCATTACAACTTATATCACACAAATTAAATTTTAAGATATGACTGATGATAGCCTTTAAATATCAATAATTGTGATTTTTCACTACTCCAGTAGCCATTTCCAACTGAAAACACTAAACAGAAACATTGGTGCTGAGACAACACAATAAAAATTCAATTAGAAGCATAAGATTTTCATAAGAAATAAAGGTGTCTCTTGTATAACATGGTAAGTACATTCCGAAAAAGTGCAAATCAGTGCTATACGAAACAAAGGATTAATGCAAAACATAGAGTTAGGTTTCAAAGGTAACAAAAGTATACTATTCTTTTTCATTACTAAGAGAAATATTTTTATTAAAGCAATCAATAATTAACCAAAAATCACAATTAAAAGTACTGTATTATGCATAATATTAATTTTAAACGAGGGCATTTTCTTTTACAGTGGGTGATTGTTTAACAAACAGTTTGGATAACGAACACTTTTGCGAAAGATTTTGTTAGGACAATGAACACTTCACAGAATGTACAGAAAAAGAAGTGATATAAAATAGTGAATACCGATTTGTCTTCCCTTGTCTCCAGGTGACAATTTGAAACTTTTTGGAGCTCTGGAGACATAGATGCTCATCCCAATACTGATCGGATAGTACTCCTCCATATTTTGAAACTCTCCCTTGTAATTCCAGATTTTTGTTTACCTTTCTGACCAATAATGTTTTATAGTCTTCGCGAGACTGTCGTGCGGGTAGTTTTGTGTCGGTTTTTATTTACGAAAGATGAGAGTTTAACTGTCCCATTGGATATTCATTAACATTTTAATACCAGATTTCAAATTTCATCTGGGCCTTGCATTTAAATAATTTTTTGTGCACTAGTTGATTTCTGTTCTCTGAACTTTTGTAAGTGCTTTTCTGAACTTATTATTTAAAACAGAAACTGATAATATTATGGAGCATAAAAGGAGTGGAGTGTCAAGTGAACTGTGCTCACCGTATAAACCAAACAAGATATAATAGCCAAAGTAGAAAGTGGGCAGAAGATGTCTGATGTTGCTGGGCAGTATGGCTTGAACAGATCTACAATAAGCACAATCTTAGCTATAAAAGATATATCAAGAAGTCTCAAGCAATTAAAGATCTTTTGAGAAAGTGGGAGGATGTCAGAACAACAGACTTCCAAATAGCATCTAAACCAGAATGAGGTTAATAGGCTTGGAGATCTCTACAATTACAATGCAATTAATTACTTCCGAAAAATCCTGAAGAAGAGAGAAAAGCAATTGACATCAAACAGATTCTTTAACCCCCCAAACAGAAAAAAGAATCTAATAAAAATGCAAGACTGTGTATATTTGTGGCGTAGTAAACACTAGTATTGTGTTTTATTCCAAAGACACATGGCAAATTTTCCATCAAATTCCTTTATTAGTTGAGTCGACTCAACTAATAAAAGAATTTTATGGAAAATTTGCCATGTGTCTTTGGAATAAAACAATACTAGTGTTTACTACGCCACAAATATAAAACAAGACACGGTTTCAAAAAACAAATCAACTGTGTATATATGTATTTTTATTATTACATATATACTTTCTTACTACATTTATTTATATTTTTTATTTTTTGGAGTCTCCAGAACGAATTAATCAAATTCCCATAAAAACCTATGGTAAATCAATAATCAGTTAATGAACAATTCGGATAGCGAACAAAGCCTTGGATGGATTATGCTCGTTAACCAATCACCCACTGTAATGTCATCATCTGAGCTTTTTTGTCAATCTTGATGAGAAATATCAGCAACAACTTCGTTTTATTTTTATCATATCATATCATAAAGTTTTTTTTATACATGATAAAATAAAAATATATTATTAATTGAAAATTTGTTCTAGTGGGTAGCATTTGTTCAGTCAAGTACCAAGATACCACCATATTTCTTTTGTCATTTTTAACAATTCTTGCTTACCTATGATTAAAAAAGCTTAATAACACAAGTTTCCATGTAAATTATTGCTATCCCTATGCTTGCATCCTCCAAAATTCATGTTGTTTGTGTTATCTGCTGACAGTGCCACATCTTTAGAATTGAGGTTATTTTCATCAATGACTGATAAATGTTTTGACATAATTTCTGCAGTTTCTCCCACAATGTATGCTAAATTTAAAATTTTTAATTGAATGCCATTTCTAACATCAAAATATCTTACTAATATTGAGTGTAATTTTATTTCCTTGTGGTCATAAGGTTTGCAAAATATGTCATTTTGCAAAGCATGTGACAATATTTTATCAATATCATAATAATTTTTAAATATCAAAGTTGTTATTGATTCTTCCACAAGAAAATTGAGGATTATAAAGTTTTTTCAATAATTTATTAGTACAATCCATACTTCTAAAGCTGTGGTTATAAACAATAGCATGAAAAGCAAAAAAGACTTTTCATAATTGGTAATAGTTTTTCAGCCAATCCAAAACTTAAAAGTTTTAAATCTGTTACTTTAGACATTTGTGCTGTTACATCAAGGTGGTGTTTATGTTTATCTATATTGATATGCTTTGTTATAGATAATCTTCCACCTGCTGCTAAGGAAAATTCTGCTCTGCAAATTGTACATTTCACAAATTAATCATTAATTTTTTCTAATACGATATGAAAGGAAACAGACTTTCTACATTTGCATTAAAGTGATTTTTTATTTTGTCTCTTTGAACCCTCCTTTTTGATTATAAAAACATATTTAACTAAAAAATTATATATTATATTTTGGATTTTTTAAAATGTATGTATATTTAAAATGGTTGTCATTAATACCAAACTTTTAAAAAGTAATTGGATTAAATGAAATCTTGAAAAACAGGTGTTAATTAACACTCCTAAACCTTATAACTCCAGTAATAAACATTTAATAGCAAACTAACGTTTTCAACCGTACATTCGGTCTTCTTCAGGTTTAAAAAACCAGTTATATTCCTTTTAGGTTTAGTTATATTCCTTAAAGGTTTAGGAGTGTTAATTTATACATTTTCCAGTATACAGGTGTTAAGAGGAGCCTTCAAATTCAACAGCTTTATTAAATTATCATTATTTTTTACACATCAATAATTTAACAATACAACCTCATTTTTTATTTGTTACCAATTCTATTAACTGATAGATTGAATGATTATTATTAGATGATCTTATTAAAAATACAGTATTTGTTTTCAATTAATTCATATGAATTACTCATGTTTTGAATACTCGGTATGACAATAAGTGTATAATTATGTAAAACATTCATGTACAAAAATTAAATAATTCAAAATCATTTACCTTTTTCTTAAAAGAACAAATTTAAATAATTATTATATATGATAAATTTGAAAACAAAATTTAAACTATTGCAAACAAATAAAGAACATACATTTAACAATATGAAAAAATGTGAAAAAAAAAGAGAAATACCTGAATTTGTACTGCCATCTAGCAAATAGTATTGAACTACGAACCACCATAATCCAGCAAAATGGCACTAAATTAAAATTACTGGCATGAAGACCCAAAAGGAGTACAAACAAGTAAAAAGGAGTACTTCTGGAGTACACATTTCAAAGGAGTACAAAACTTCCAAAAGATGTAGTCAGTTGGTCACCTTAATATAAGCTTTCAGAGTACTTCAAATTTTTTTCCTCCCTTTACCAGACACTATGTAAACATAAACAACCTTTTCATCTAAAAAATTGTTGGCACGACTTTTGAAGCAAAGAATGGTTTTCAACTTTCAATGAGCAAAAAGTAAGGATAAAGATACTACATGAACTGTTTCTTATTCATTTTTTAAAAAGGGCTGGCAAAATTACAATTTAATAATTTTAAAAATTTCGTAACAGATACTAAAAGTATCTTCACTTATCCCCACGTCCAATCACCAGGAACAACCATTCTTCATCGCAGAATGGTTGTTCACAGTCCGTGATGGTTGGTAAAAGTCCACAGTCCGTGATGAAGAATAGTTGTTCCTGGTGATTGGACATGGTGATAGGTGAAGATATTTTTTGTATATTACAGAATTTCTAAAATTTTATTAAATTGTTTCTTATTCAAATCATAACAATGCACCC
Organism: Centruroides sculpturatus; assembly: GCF_000671375.1. NCBI lineage: Eukaryota > Metazoa > Arthropoda > Arachnida > Scorpiones > Buthidae > Centruroides > Centruroides sculpturatus. Next base: position 72,107 of record NW_019385587.1, read on the forward strand.
AAGGTAGTGATAATTTTCTCATTTTCAAGAAAAAGCATTACCTTCATGACAATAATGATGGAGGACTTCTGGACAAACTTCCACTTGCTATTCTATCAACTGTTAGAAAAATCTGTGCCAGATGTGTCACAAAATAAAGTGATTGTATGTTGCACTCTTTCTTGATTAATGTGTAACTGAAGAACAATTTTCCTTTGCTTAATCTAATAATTTCCTAAGAGCAGCACAAACTTAATTCTCATAATCCATTACTGAAATTGGTTGACTAGGTCTTTGTTCACTGAAAACATTCTTCTCACCTCTATTGAGCTTTTCACAAGTCAATTTTATAAGGAGTCGAGTCCGAATATAATCTTTGTGTTTGGGATTTTATTTATTTATCGTTATTATTTATTTTGGGGACGTTTTATTTTGTTTATAGGACAAAATTGCCACAGTATCTCTGTACAAAATTCAAAAGTAAGGATAGATACTTACCGCTAACATGACCGACAACCGTAAGCTGATGTTGCCAATGTATCTAATGTTATCTCGGATTAAGTTATTTCCAGATGGAGTTAAAGAAGTGCCTCTTAATCCTTTTGTTACTGATTTTAAAAATTAGAAAATCTTTTTTTTTTTTTTGTAAACACTATTGTAAAAGAGAACATGGAGAAGAAGAAAAAAAAAAGATTATTAGCATACTCTGTACGTAAATAAGTTAGAATGACACTTTCGATTGTGACGTCACACTCAGAGAAATTAGAAACCCCAGCGAAATAGAAGACGGCGTGGTCATCAGTTTCGGTTTCGGTGTGAAGCTTCTGAGAGCAAGAGTCCCGAAATAAGTTCGATGGGTGAAAGTGTTTTCTGGCGTTTTTCGTGTGACAGTTCGGCGGTTTAGATCGTAAGAATTTTTCTTTTGTAAGCAATCTAGTTCTGATTTACTTTGTCGGTTATTGTGAAAAATTAATTTCAAGTTGGATTTAAGTTCCCCAATTGCCGGGGAACATTTTTCTAGACATTTACTTTTGAATTGGACTAATCATAGGTCCGACTTTTTTCATATATATAATAAATTTTGTGTAGTATTTTCGTGCGTTTTAATTTCTAGGCTGTTATGTATACATAACAAGGGAAAGTATTGGAGGGTGAAATATGACACGATTCTGAAAGTTTTTTTTTTTTTTTTTGCAGATCTCCACGTTTTAAGACCTCCTGAATCCAAAAGAATCAAAAAATTCATTGTGTGGGAGGCGTCCATTTCGCTTAATATCTCAAGATGGGGTCAAGAATAAGAAACGAATTTATACTAGATTATCTTTTCTTCTCATAGTTGTCATGAATAAGCATAAAATTGCTTGCGAGAACGAATCGCACAAGAATTTAATTAATTAAGATAGATATAGAGGCTTTTATTGGTTTCTGGAAGATAAAAATTTTTTCAGAAATCTGGGATATGTTGTCCGTGTTGTCCGAAATACATATCCTCCAAAAACCAATAAAAAAAGCCTTATATCCATCTTAATTGTATTCTTGTGCGGCCGGATGGCTGAGGTCAAGGTTGCAGCCTACCGCTCTGGGGACCCGAAATCTAATCCAAACGGGTCGAAAAATCTCCAGGAATTTTTCGGGAGGGTCCGACTGGCTATGTCTGTCCCCGTCCCTCACCACCTGACCGCTCCATTGTGGACCTGGCCGAACCCGTAATGGACCTGCTAAAAGAGGCCCTCTTAGTGCCCACATGGTGGAAAGAGTTTAAAAAAAAATTGTATTCCTGTATGATTTCGTTCCCTCGAGTAATTTTTATGCCTACTCGTAATAATTAAACGAAATTTTGGCACGGTGCTTGTATATAAGGGACATTGATGCTATTAAACTTTGGTTAAAAGTCGAGAGGGTGAAGAATTAACATTTGCACTTTTATTTTTATAAAACTCATTCCTACCCTCAAAATTAAGCTTTTTTTTATAATAATTGAAAATATGATATTTGTTATAAGAAATTTATAACATGGCGTCATACACTATTTAATTTATTTTGCTTAATTAATAATACAGTAATACCCCGACTTACGCGAACCCGGAGTTACGCGATTTTCAAATCTCGTCGACTCGTCTTTTGTTTGAGCGCCACGCAGCCGTTATTACTCACTCCCCCCACACTATTGTTCAGCTTACATGTTCGGATGTGTCGCGCGAAATCCACACAGCTACAATTTATTTTGTGTTATTTATTTCTGTTTTTGTTATATCTATGGAGACTCGAGAGACTCTACTATGTCATCCAAACGAAGTAGAACTAATTCTTCTGCATCAAACAAGAAAAGAAAAACTTTATCTTTAGAATGTAAAGTTAACATTGGGTATGTTCGTAAAGTCGAACGAGTTAAGCGAGAATGAAGTCATCGTTATTCCTATTTCGTTAGACTTTTCGAATGATTCATTACTAACGCGTTTAACTCGTTTGACTTTACGAACGTACCCATTATTAAAGACTTCGATTATTAAAGACTTTGTGAATTGGCAAAGAAGTTTGATCTACCGGAATTGTCGGTCAGAACAATTATAAAAGGCAAAGAAAAAATTCTCGAAGCTGTGAAAAATGCTCAATCTTTAAATTCAAGCATCATTCGTAAACGTCAC
>NW_019385587.1:75191-77486 GCF_000671375.1 Centruroides sculpturatus
GTGTATGATCGCTAGGCGACCGATTAGCCGGCTGTATCGAACAGCCATACGTACGCGCGGGAAATAAATGCCTTCCGGGAGGACTTTTATGGGGAACTGGCCTCCTATTCAGTCGTTATAGGCAAGGAGAAAACCCGGAAAACTCCAAGCAGCCAGCCTGTCCGACCGTGGCGCGAACCCACGACGAACCTCCCAGTCTTTAGGGTCTGGTCACCACTACGATGAGCGGCAACGGAGACCACTCGCCCACTGGTGGGGGCGCCTCAACCTCTCTATTATTTGTATGTATTTATATGCGAAATTATACCCCGACTTACGCGGTTACCGCTCGGTCCCACCTATCGCGTAAGTTCGGGGTATTACTGTATAAAAGTTTGTTTTGTTTTTTTAAATAAAAAAGCCAAGCTGGAAAAGTTATGAAACTCGTTGCTAGATTTTTTTTATTAACATAACGTACGTAGTTCGTGATATTTTCAAATTTTTATTCTTTTTTTTATTGACGCGTAATCAATTATTTTGGACATCTGTTATTCTAATCGTTGTTGCGAACTAATCCATTTTTTTATTTTGCCCGTTTCCGAAGCCCACACCTATCAACAGTCTGACCCTAAGTCTCTCGTTTTGTGTAACGCCGTTTCGTTAGGTTTATTTCCGGATTGATTAAACGGTGCGTTACAACTTCTGGACTTTTTTTTTTACATTTGTACACTCATTGGCATAAAGACTTGCAAATACTGTATCAGTGTATTTTGATAGTTGTTTTGATGGTTCGATGATCTCATGTTTGAACTTGACTCTTATTAGCCATGGACGATTAATCGATGATTCTTCGATTATTCAAAGCCTTTAAAATCGATTCAAATTGATTAAAGCAACTAGAGCGATAATGTTTTTAATCGATCAAGCCAATGAAATTAATCGATTATTTTCGAAAAACTTGGCAACATGGCAATATGCAGCAGATTACGGACCAGATAGCCGAATTCCATAGACTCAATCAAGGAGCTAGAATATACTACATAGTAATTAATATGCCTTTTTGTCCTTTTTTTTATAACTCTATTTAAAATTTATTTTGTATTACAAGTACAATCTATATATTACAGGTGAACTAAATAAAGAACATTATTTTTGAACTGTAAGACTAAATATCTGCATCCATAATTCCAGTATAATAAGTCCTGTTAATATATAGATTGTACTTGTAATACAAAATAAATTTTAAATAGAGATACTACATAGTAGCTGTAGTGACACCATGTTTAAAGAATATTGAATACATTTTCCTTTTAGTCAAGGGGCGTGCCATTTGTGTTGTGATAAAGGCAACGAGCTAGAATATTCTAACTCGTTGTGTAAGAGTGTGCAAAGGAAAGGAAGAGTTTTAACCCATAACCGAAATGGCGCGAGTCAAAATGATCCTACTAAGCTTTGTTGTTTACTTTAAAAATTAAAAAAAAATTTCTTTGTTTAACCTTTTATTTAAACGTTTCTAAACAAGACCAAATATTCTGTAACGATAAGTTAAATGCATTTCTAAGCAAGCATTCTTAATTTTACTTTCCCGGGATGTTTTATAGGCATAACACGGGAAAGCGTTGGAATCGTGTCAAATTTGACCCTCTGAGTTTTTTGCAAACCTCCACACTTTAACACCTCCTGAACCCAAAAAAGTCCAAAAGGAAGAAATAATCACATGCCTTTTTTAGATTTACATCAGTTATCTAATTGCCTAAATCTCAAATCTAAGGGCAAACAAATATAAATTTAGACGAGAAAAATAGATTCTAAGGTGATAATCCTGCCCAACACGTAATATAGACTTCAATGTTTTGACTTAAAGTAAAATGGAGATCGATATTACCCGTCGTTGCCACCAGGAGCGCTGCATCTAAAGTCACAGCCACTATGTAGTATATTCTAGCTCAACGGTGGGCAACCCCCGGCCCGCGGGCCAGCTACGGCCCGCGAAAAGTTTCTATCCGGCCCGCGAGATGTTTAGAAGAAATTATAAATAAATATTTTTCAATGTAATTTGTCTAGTTTAAATTGAATATTTATTTCTGAAGTGTTGCGGCAGCAATGACAAAAAAAATAAGGGAGTCATTTCTTTATTCAAACAAAAAATGAAAGAACTGAATTTTTCTAAATTATTTATATCTCATCGCATCATCCATCAAGAAAATCTATGTGCAAAAGCTATGCAATTAGAAAATGTAATGTCTGTCGTATCCAACTATATAGTGCTGTTTTTATTGTGTTTAAAGTCACTTAGATTTTACAAATAGGTGAGCC
>NW_019385587.1:78168-175323 GCF_000671375.1 Centruroides sculpturatus
TATATCGCTATTAACCTACTTCGCGTTGAATTTTCCTCCATGTTAAGCCTATCAAATTTTTTTAAAAAATAATAATCGTCGCTATTTTATCGTTAAAAATTAGAAAATTAAGCCTCGTTTAAATACTGGCTCTCTTTCATGGTCGATCCAGTGTTGCCAGCTAAAACACGTAAAAATAAAGTAGCCAAGACAGCCAAATAATGTAGCGCCACATCACTAGCGGACATTTGAATTTGCCGACTAGAACGCAGTCGGTTAACCGAGGTGACGGTTAATCGGGGGTCGGATAATCGATGCTCTACTGTAATCTACTTCTACGGACACTTTCAATTTTTACATAGAATATTTTAAAAAATTACTTCTTTCTCGTGATAAAGTTTTAACACTCATTACTATAATCTAGACATTAAGACATTAATAATAATAATAATAGGAAGATTAAAGGATTAACATTATTTTTCTACTATTCCAAAGGACTTATCAAACCATAGTTATTTAATTTGAAAGTCGAATGAGATTTATTTATTAAAATATGTGCATTTTGGTTCATCAATACCATTCATCAGTTGTTTGTTTTTCTGTTCTAATAGAGGGGGAAGTGGTTTTTAACTCTTCCTTATATTAAAAACAGTAACAACACTTCAACGAAAACTCGAACATTAAATAGAACGTGCTCAGTAATAAATTACACAATAACCAAACACTCTTTTTTCGTTGCAGAGAAAGTTTATTTAAACAAACGTTTTCGACCTATTCCATAGGTCATCGTCAGGTTGAAAACGGACAATTGAAACATTTCCGTTCCACAAGATCGAATACAAATATTTAAATTTCAAAAAAAATCTGACAACAGATAAAAAAACATACGAGTAATTTATAAAAATATACATAATAAAAAAACAGTGTTTTTATTCTTTGCTTTTTTATTATATATATTTTTATACATTACTCGTATGTTTTTTTAATCCGTTGTCAATTTTTTTTTTTTTGAAATTTAAATATTTGTATTCGATCCTGTGGAACGGGAATGTTCCAATTGTCCGTTTTCAACCTGACGATGGCCTATGGAATAGGTCGAAAACTTTTGTTTTAAATAAACTTTCTGGGCAACGAAAAAGGTATTTGGTTATTGTCTAATCTTTTGCTGAGCACATTCTATTTAATGCTATTATGGTAGCATCGGTTGAACATTACAGGGAGTTAACGATTAAGCTGGTCAAGGCTAATTGCAAGTTGGAGTTTTTAAGGGAATGTTTGAAAAACAAAGTTTTTCCCATGTGAATTTATAGAATCAGTGTCCTAAAGGAATGCCTTACACTGAAAGTTACGTTTTGTCTGGCATGCCTTTGAAAGTCTATCAGAATAGTGAAAAACAAAAAATATGGACTCTTGCATGAGCTTATCGACTTTGAAAATAATATATATAATGATGATCCAGAAAAGTTAATGGAAATTAACAAAGGAGTAGTTGGACTAACAAACTTCATAAGAATTTAACAAAAAAGTATGTTAAGAAAATGAAATGGATTATCGGTAAGCAAGCAACAAGAAAGAATAAGAGGAACCTTGCAACATTTGTTATGTAGGACCAAATAGATGTACCAGCTAAGATTAAGGAAGTTCTAGAAAAAGGCCTGAATTTCATCCCGGAGAATCCAGGAAGTTGGGAAACCTCAATTCAAGAGATTGAAAGAGGAATTAGTTGGACTAGATTCATTAGAAAATGATTATTTTAGATGGAAAACGGTCATTAAAAACCAAGAGCATTGGAAGGTAGGAGGATCTAAGAACAATGACATTCAGATTACTAAGCATTGGCTGAACGTCAATGGTAACAAGAGCGGACAAAAATAAACATGTGGTGATCATGAAAAGAGAAACTTACAACAAAGCGATAGAAGATTACATCAAAAAAAATGGAATGTAAAAAGGTAAACGTTAAAATCATCGAGACCATTGATAGAAGGGTCAAAAAGCTAGAAGAAACAAAGCTTTCTACTGTTTTACCTTTTCTTAAGAAGTGCTGAAAATCAAGGCTTGGTATTCCAAGATTGTTTACATTCGCTAAAACACACAACAAAGGTAAAGTGGAAAAATGCAGGGAACCGACTTTTGTCTTATAAAAAAGATTACACAAGTTTATCTCCTCCCAGCTTGATAGCAATGTACTAGTGGCACAAGATCCTGGCACTGTGGTCAAAGAAATACAAGGCATATCATTAATGGAAGAGGAAGTAGGAACAGTATTGGATTATGAGAGCTTGTATCCTTCCATAAAAATAGAATCATGCAAGGAAGCACTACTTGAATTCTTGTTCAACAAGAATCCTGAATTGATATTTTACGACGACGAAGTAGTAGAACTGGCTAACCTGATATACTACGAATCTTTCTTCAGCTATGACGGTCAAAGATATAGACAGAAAAGGGGAAGTCCGATCTCAGGAATACTATGTGAATTGGTTGTTAGAAAACTGGAGAAAAGAGTTTTATATGACTTCCGAAAAGATATAGTATATTTTAAAAGATATGTGGATGACATCTTTATATTATGGAATAATCATAGGATAAATTAATTCATTGAAAGGAGTAATCGTAACAATGACAGCCTAAAACTGAAATTAGAACAGAAAAGCTCCGTAATAGCACATTTTTTTAGACATCAACATCCAAGTCAAAAATGGGCATTTATCCACCAGTGTTTACATTAAACAAATGCACAGTCCGCTTTACATCCCCTCGCAATCAAATGATCCATACCATTAAAGATGGCAGCATTCTGAGCTCTAATCAGAAGGGCCTTTCTATATTGTGACAACATTATGGACAGAGCAAAGGAAATCCACAGAATTCTACAAGTAGCCGAAGCCATAGGGTACAAAAAAGACACAATAACAGGAATTGTTAGAAGATGCGAAATGAGCATAACAAGGGACTCAAAATAATGTCCCAGTAAAATCACAAAATTCATTTATAACAGAAATACAAAAGGCATTATAAAAGAAATTGCGGACTGCAAAGAATCAACAATAATTCTAAAAAGAGCTCCGAACCTGTATAAAATTTTAAGAAATGGCAAGGATAGCATTAAGAAGGAAGAAAAAGCAGGTGTGTATAAGATTCCATATGAAAACGCACAGCTGGGAATTAGGAAAGAATATATTGGCATTACAAGGAATTTTGGAGTAAAACTCAAGGAACACAAGTATAACATCAGAAAAGGTTCCAACGCAACAGTACTTTCCCAGATGGCTCAGACCCAAGGCTCAGTAGTTAAATGGGATGAAATGGACATTATCAAACCTGTGAGCTCCCCTAAATTAGTAAAGACAACTGAAAAAATAGAGATTTATAAGAGAAAACTAGAAGAGGCATTTATAAATGCGAGGGACACAGAAGGCCTACCATCAGCCTGGAAGTATATCGTTAAAAAGTCTACCAGGAACTCATAATTTACATGTTAATTTTTAATGTTCAAAGTAGTATTAGTTGATAGTTATATTAAGTAGTATTTCTAAGTTTGTTTTTACTCTTTGCCTTTTTATTATATATATTTTTATACATTACTCATAAGTTTTTTTTAATCCATTGTCGGTTTTTTTTTAAATTTAAATATTTGTATTCAATCTTGTGGAACAGAAATGTTCCAATTGTCCATTTTCAACCTGACGATGGCCTATGGAATAGGTCGAAAACATTTGTTTTAAATAAACTTTCTCGGCAACGAAAAAGGTGTTTGGTTATTGTCAAAAACTCGAACGTTTTCAGCCTTCACCAAGGCCTGCCTCAGGATTTTTAACGAAATGGAGTTTCCGAAGTTGAATGTCAGAACAATGTTGTTCGAAAAATCGCTTTTTAAAAGCTCGAATATCTCATCACACGAGGCAAATTTGTACGGTTGTTTGACTATAAACCGTAAAAATGTGATCGTGTGATCCATACCAATTTTTTTAAGCTGTATATATTGTATAAGATGAAATTATAATGGGTTAACATTGCTCAACTCTTTCATACATGTACTGTATTTCCATATATGCGCCACTGTATTGCAGTCCTTAAAGTTAATACAATTGCTGGTTAGGCTGGCTTTATATATTTCCAATGCCTCCAGGCTATGAATTTATTTGAAAGGCCTGCATGATTAACTTGGCATTCTGGAGGTCCGCGTGTACTTCGGGTGAGTGGCATATATGGACAAGGTGGTGGTATGACTGTTGTTCACAAGGTCGTATCGATGTTCACATACCCTCTTACGTATTGATCATTTGGTTGAGCCAATATAGAATAAGTCCTTTTGGAATCTATCATCTCTTAGAGGTATAGGGTACACTTCTGGGGCTCTGGTTTGATCCATTTTATCTTTTGCATTGCCTAGCAACTTGTATACCAGATCTCCTGTATGTGACTTCTGTACCACTCTGGCCTGCAATCTCCTTGTATAAGGATTTCAAATGTTGATTGAACAGTACTGTGTGTGCCTGGAGCCTGTGATGCATTGTTCATTTGTTAGAAGCAGACTGGGTGTTGGGACCGTTGTGTGCAGCAAATTGGTTGGTGTAGGCGCAGGCTAATCCATGTACTAGATCTCTTCTAGATATTAGGTCTAGAATCTAAAGTGAACTACTATAATGGTATAATTTACATTCAACTGTATTGTAGCTAAAAAATTGCCATGATTCAGAATTTCATTATCCAGAGTGTAGTCCATTTCATTTTTGTGATCTCTAAAGTTCTTGCTTGCCTAACAACTTTATGATTTATATAATCCTTATGACCAATATTCCTCTGCTTCAATACTTCTTACTTTTTAATTATATTTTTTTTTTTGCATTTTCATTAAAGTGCCATCATTAACCACACTGATAAATTTCTGATGTGTGTTGATTGTCAATTCATGTAAAGTCCAGCTCTGTATACTCTGTCCAGCTCTTAATATACCTGTAGTCATTAAAGCTACATACATGCTTATAGCTGAAAATTATAATGTTTCACCTTGTGAGAAATTTGAAAAAGTAGAGATTAGTTCAAAGTTTGATATACTATAAAATCATTTATTATAACTGAACATTGTGAACATTTATATATTTCTCTCCATACAAGTTATTCCGATATTTTCAGTCTCGTGTATAATTTTTATATTACTGTGGAGAAATTTGGGGTGTTCTTTTGAAAATAAAACAAAATGCCTCTGCTTTTTTAAAATACATTTGTATTTGGACATACAGCAAGATGTGTGTTAAGAAGAATGAAGAAATTCAGCAATTGCTACAAATTTTGATATTATTTTTATTATTCCACTCTATACAGTGAAAGGTTTAGTACATTTTTTTAGTTTGTAAAACACTCAAACTCTTGTTTTGGTATTATTATTGATACCATATTCTTATCTATAATGCTGGTTTTTTTAAATAAAAACTCAAGTTTGGTTTCTTTAAAATTTTAGACCAGATTTATAAAAATCCACATCAACAGCAGACGTGAAATTCAACATAATGTCTTTTATCTCCATTGAAAGTGGGTTTTCTGCAGCAGCAATTGGTTTCATCTTCAAAAACAGCCACTAAATCTGGCTGTCAAACTCTAAATTTTTGAGTGCTGTTGCATCAGTGACTTGTTCTGGAACAAGATGGTCATGATCTGATTCTTGTGACACCTTTGTGTATTGCTTCCTGTTTTCTGTTCTGCTTTCTCTACCAAATTTTGTATTATTTTGAAGTCTTTTCATTTTTGCAAGAATAAGGCTATTGTCAGAAATTGGTTCATCAGTAGACATGCAATTCGTTCAAGACTGCATACTATTAATACCAAAAGACTTACTAAGACACCTTATGAACTTGCAGCCGAAGTTTATTACTTCCAAATGTTTTCGGTCATGTTAAATGACCTTTCTCAAGAAAAAGAAATAAGAGAAAGCAAAATAAATTGATCCTCCAGCATATTTAGTCTTTTTGTATTGTAATGCCATATCTTCCTGGTAAATAAAACCATCTTCTCATAATTATATAAAAGATAATATCATAAATGTTATTTCATTACATTAAGATAGCGAATGTAACATGAACTACAGATAAAACCCTTACCATAGAAAATTGCAGAAATTCATGACAACAGGACTGCATGGCAACCACATTTGCTTCCATTAAGAGAGAGGCCAGTCACATAATGAAATCCACCAGTTCAATTGGCTAGTGGAAATACAACAAATTAGCACAAAAGAAATTGGAGTTTTGGAGATAAGACAAAATTGCATAACCATTTACTCCTTTTGTATTAGCTTTCTTATTTTGACTGCAAAGAAACATGGATGCTGTTGCTGCCACAATCTCAGCTAAATAACTCATTTTCTCACAAAAGTGGAGATAAAAATATAATTCTCAGCTGTTTGAAGTGTTGGGAGACTCAAAGATCAAACAATATAAGCACCTATTTTCTTGGAAGCAATCATTCATAGTTTTCCTCTTATACAAAAGAGCTTAAAGTGGCTGAAATGGATGCTCAGTAAACAAACTGTTTAAGAATTGTTCATGATAGATATTCAAAGATTCCAGCAGTTGCTCTTTTATTTTGTGTAGATTCATTTATAGATGTGCTTCAGAAACCAAGTCATTTATACCTGACTATATAACCAAGCCATTTATTTCTTGTAACTAGTTAAAGTTGTGTTCAGATGTTGCAACTATAGATAGTATGGATGCTGGAACAATGAAACCAGAAGAGGTACTGGTCATGGGTTGATGAATAAAGGATGCTATTGTATTTGTCTCTTAAATTCAAAGTAGCTCTTTTCTGTACTTATAGTGATGATGCAATGACTTGAGTTACAAGTGTTGTTTCTTGCTTCTTGATTTTTGTTGTGGACCTGTACTATATTTTGATTTGGATGATGGTCGTGGTACTATAAAATCTAATAGACCTACATCACTTGGCTGATTATGCCTTTTAGCTGGGATTCAGGTGTTGTGCTGCATAGTGTCAAATTTGCCACTTTGCAATATTTTTATTAAAGTAATGATAAAACTAGTCCATTTTATTTAGACATTCAGCATGAAATTGAATCACAAAGCATGCTTCAGGACAAACAACAGAATGTTGAGCTCCCGTCAATAGGAGTTCCATGAACTACAGATCTAGGGATGTCATGATGTCACACAGGAAGTTTGGACAGGAAAGCAGGAAGTGACATTGAGAACCAAAGGTAGTTTTCATGCAATGCTACCCACTGTTTCCTGATTAGGGATTTGTTTTTTTGGGTGACCCTTTTTTTTCACTTTGAACCTTGTTCAGTGGACTAAAGATAAAAAATTCTGACATGTCATAACATGTGATTATGTTATTTGGTATTATTCGTTAGGAATCATTTTTTATTTCTAAATGACAGTGTAACATGTAACTTTTGCTTTCTAGACTCCAAACTGGTAAGGTAAGGTTACCAGCACCTGCATTAATTAGTAGGTAAAACTGGTGGCAGATTTTTTTTTTGCCACTTCAAATTGGCATTGGGTTTTTTCTCAGAGCCTAATAATACCCAATGAAACCCAGGGGATTTCTAGCTAAGCTTACAATAGTAAAGATCCAAGCCGATATAACGTATGCATTGACCTCATGTAATTGAAATCAATTATTTTTTCAGTTTATTATATTTTTAAATATTAAGTATCCTGAAACTGATTTTATTAAAATAGTAATACAATGTAAGTTTTAGTTGCATACAGTAATTATATTGAATATTCTTTTTATATTTTCATACTACTACCAGTCATTAGCATTTTTAACATATTATCTAATGTTTAAGGGGCCCCCTTGCCATTGGGTAAACTATCCTGGCCAGTCTGCTACTGTACAGAGACAAATTCTTATGGCTACTAAATTGTGATCATGTTTCCATCCCTGCAGTACACAAAACACTGTGGTAGGAGAGCTTATTTATCAATCAACTCTTGTATATAACATCTAACTTTTTCCTACTTTAACAATTATTATGAAGTAACATTTTTTAAACTTGTATCAACATTAAAATACTCTAAAGAAATTTGTTTTCCCAATATAAGTTCAAATACAATGTTTTTCTGGCAGCATTTTAAAATTATTCTGGTTTTAAAGGACTTTCTGGTCTATGAGAAAAAGCAAAGTACTAATTACTTATCTATTTTAATATATCAATGCACTTTGATTAAATATTATCATTAACACTATTTTTATTAAACTAAAGTGAGTTCATTTTGATAGAAGTTTCAAATCTACAAGGAAAAAAGAAATTGGTTTTATTTTTTTCCGGGCTATAGTATCATAGTGCTTTTTGACACATTTTCCGTGGAATATGCACCTTTGCAATCATTTTTGCTAGTCCCAAAAGACATATCCTAGCCCATCTCTTTATGTTTTTTAGAATTGGCTCCAAAGCTTTGACAATTGCAGTCACAGATGGGAATGCATTCATTATAATTTAAATTTTAGTATTAGTAATACGAAAGTCACAGGATGCCAAACTTTGGCTGTACCAATACAGGTTCCATGAAATATTTTTCTTGGCCTATATTAGTAACATATAAACAAACATTGTCATAGTGCAACCAATAGTGGTCATTGGCAAGGAGATTGGGATATTTTCTGTATTTGTTCCAATAATGTATAATACTGATAATTATAGATTATTGTGTAACATACAAATAACACCTTATCCTAGCCGAGAAAATATTTATGTCATAAAAACAAACGTTTTCAGCCTGATTCACAGGACATCATCAGGTTGTGAATGAAATTAGAACTAAAGTATTCCAAAATAGAATATAAATTCAAAAAATTAAATAACTAACGGAATAAAATTAAATAAATTAAAATAAAACAAAAATTAATCATGTGAAAAATATAAAATAAGAATATAACATTGTTTACTAACAATATCTCTAATAAAATTAAAATTACTAATTTAATTAGTTGGAGTTCTTAGTAAATTTTTTAATCATAAACTTCCATGCAGAGGGAAGACTTTCTGCATCCCTCGCATTCAAACATCCTTCATGTAGTTTACTTTTATAAATCTGGATCTTTTCTGCCGTCATTGCCAAAGATGGGGAATATACAGGTTTGATGATGGCTGCATCATTCCATTTGACTACAGAGTCTTGCATCTGTGCTATTTGTGATAGAATTGTTGCATTGGACTCTTTTTCTTATACTACAGGTATACCTCGACTTATGTCGTTCCCAAGTATATGTCGTTTGTCAAAAAAGTATATGGAAAAATAAAAATCAAGTTTAAGTCATTTTATTAGACTTTACGTCTGTCCGCCACAAATATTGAAGTCGTAATATCACTAGAAAAACGTTTAAAGCACATAAAATCATATTAAAATATATACATTTACAAGTACAGCTGTCCCTTGATAATCCGACAGGTATGGGACCAAAGGGGTGTCGGATTACTGAAAGTGATTACATATTTGGCATTGTTTTGCTAGCAGTAGCCTACAATATTCCCTACTCCAACTGTTCGAACAGAACTGCTCATGGAAAACACACGAAATGTGTGTCATCTTGTAAGAATTGGGTGGGGAGATTCACGTCGCAACATGCTTCTGTGCAAGCAGACACGTAATGCGGACGGGTACCTTGACGGGAGGTGTGTCGGACTACTGAGCATGTCGGATTACAAAACGTCGGACTATCAAGGGACAGCTGTATGTACTGTATTTACAGTACCTGAATTCATAAATTTAGATTACTTTTTTCTGTACTATATTAAAAACTAAAATTTATTTGTTTGTAAGCTTAAAATAGATCCTTATTAACCATATATTATTAAAAATGCATTAATAAATAAAATACAGAACCGGGAATGGTAATTTATGGTTTAGCCTAATGACAAGTAGATTCGACTTATGTCATCTCTCCTGGAACCAATTACCGACGTAAGGCGAGGTATACCTGTATATTTATGTTCTTTGAGTCTAATTCCTAAACTTCTCACGGTTACTCCGACATAATCTTTTTTAATATCCAATTGCTTATTTTCGTATGGAATTCTGTAAACTCCCAGTTTTTTTTCTGATTTTATGCTATTTTTATCGTTTCTGAGGATTTTATATAAATTTGGGGCCCGTTTTATAAGCATTCTGGAACCTTTCTCGTCTGCAACTTCCTTCATAACGTTATTCATATTTTCATTATAGGTAACCTTCACGACTCCAGTGGGACACTTTTGCATGACCTTTTTTTGTTGTTCGCTTTGTATTTATTTACCATTCAGTCTGAAAACGTTTGTTTTTACGAGATAAATATTTTCTAGGCAAGGATAAGGTATTATTTGTATGTTATGTTTTGTGGTTTGCTGAGTACTTTCTAATATAGCTTATTGTGTTTTTTATAAACAAAATACAAATTAAGATTTCTTAATATATCTAAAATTTTCATTGAAATTGTAAATTACGTTACCGAATAAGTTATGTGCTCAAACTTACTGGTGTCTGAGGCTGAATCAGTGGTTGAGGCGTGAGTCCAGTGCTACTTGTGAAAGGTTGAATAACACTAACTGCAGTTCTTTGCTGTTGATCATTTGACTGTTGTTGATCTTGTACTTGGGCAGAAAGGGGAGACTGTTGGATTTGTCTCTGAAGTTGTTGCATGTGCTGTTCCTCTATAGGATCAACCGATAGCGGTGTTCCTAAATTTAAATTAAACGACGGACTAGAAATATCCATTGTTAACGCTCTTCGGTTAAACCTTCTAAGCGACAAAAGTTTTTTTCAATATATAATAAAAACAATTAACAGTTTCTTGAGAAAACAATCTCTAGTAAGGATCCATATTAAAAATCACAACGTGAATCTCCCTCTAGTGGGAATTTACAAAATAACAGCATACAAAATATTTTTTAAATGTAAAACAAGTATGCATTATTTTATAATAAATATATATTTGATAATTTTNATAATCAAATTTTTTAAATTAATAACTAGTTGAAATTATTATTATTATTTTTTATCTTTTTTAGTTTTACCTGTTATAATTTATAATAAATTTTATATATAATTAAATTAAGACAGGAACTATAAACTTATAAAATTTTTAGAAATTTATTTCAGTAAAATATGGCTTTAAACTTTTTTTGTCTAAATTACTAACTTAAATTTTTTTTTCAACTCTCTGCCTTGTGAGCACTAAGAAGGCCTCTTTTTTGCAAGCCCATTATGGGTTCGGCCAGGCCCACAATGGGGCGGCCGGGTGGTGAGGGACGGGGCCCGATATAACCGAACGGACAACCCCCCGAAATTTGGATTATTTGACCCGTCCGGATTCCATCCGTTAGTCCCCCAGAGTGGTAGGTTGCCACCTTGACCACTTGGTCATCCGTCAACTTAAAATAATTTGTAAGGCATAGTTAATCATTTAATTCTAAATTATCAGAATGTGATTAGATTGAATCGGATTGGCTTTTTCAGCAATGTACCGGTACTTATAGGGTGCCAATAATTGCTCGAAATTTTATTTTTTAAAATTGTTCGTAAAATAAACAGTTCGAAAATGTTCCGAAAGATTAACAAGAGTTATGTTTTTTCTCATTAGAAGTTTGAATCCTTAATTGTAATCCGAATTATTTTCATTCCCACTAGTTTTTTCTTTTTGTCTGTCTCTCATATTATCTAATGGGCATTAAGGAGGCTTCTTTTTCAAACCCATCACGGGTTTGTCTGGGCCTACAATGGGGCGGCAGAGTGGTGAGGAACGGGTGTCAATGTATCCGAAATGCACCATTTTATAAAAAAATTTTGGATTTGCTTGCCTGGATTTGATTCCTAATCCCCACTGGAATAGAATGACCTGACGGCTTAACCGCCCTCGCCATCTAGCTGTCTCATCAGCATCACCATTATCAGGGAAAGGAAAAAAATGATCCCAACTTTAATTGCGCGTTTTTTTTCTTGTTCATTAAGTTTTAAAAACTGTGTTCGGAATTTCTTACTCTGAAAATTGTAACTCGACCATATCAGTTAATGGACTATAAAACAATGAAATTACAAAAATGCTTGTTTATATTGATATTTATAAAGTTTTCCGTAGCCGACTCACCTTTTGCCCTTTGTGAATGCGTAAATCCTACAATAGATAAGAAGATAAGAAATAAAAACAACTCAATCCGAACTAATGTTGAAAGTGTATTGCTATTTGGTCTTTTGACTAACTTGTAAGATTAGTTTAAAGTGTATGTTCTGATAAAATTCATATCTGATTGTCTTTATAATAAAAATTTATCTGATTTTTTTGAAAGATGGAGAAACTTCTCTATCATCGGCACAGATTGTACTAGGTTTTGCACCAACCATGAGTCTAAATTGGGTTTAAAACTTCGTGTCTATACAATAGAGCAGTATTTCTTAACAGGGGGGCCGCGGCTCCTTGGAGGTCCGTAAGAAGTTTGCCGGGGCCGCCAAATTATGCAAAATTTCCTTCAGAATATAATAAAAAGAAAATTGATGTATAACCGAATATCGTATTAGAAAAGTGAAATAAGAAAGATAAAGTTTTCGTATTTAGTTTTTTTTATTTATTCTTATTTTTTCCTACATACAACTTTGTTAGTACAGAAGAAATAAATGTAAATATGCTACTGACACCGCACTATTTACTTCTTTTATTTCAAAGTAATTCTAAGAAACTATTAATGCTTGGAATTTTGCATACAAATTCGTGCAGAAAATCCTCCCCTGTTTTCAGCAGCAATGCAAAATTTGCTGCCTATCGCAAGTACGTACTTTCGAATACAGTATTTTTCGTTTTTTCTATGAATTTTTAAATGTTTCTTATTTTATTTTTTGTTAAAATTAATGAGCTTTTATGTTTAATTGTGGAGTTTGAATGTTATTTAAACAGATAATAAAATAATAAAGTTATGTTTTACATTTATTATATAAAAAAATAAAGCAATAATAAAAAAATCAATTTATTATAGATAATTTAACAAATATAAATTATTATTAAAAAATGGGGGTCACAAAAAAATTATGAAATATTTGGTGGGTCGCGAGTATAAAAAGATTAAGAACCACTGCAATAGAGCGTTGTACAAAACGTAAATTGTACAGCCTACGATGCGCCATTTTAAAAGTGCTTTTTAATGTGTTTATGAAACAAAATGTGAAATATTTTAAATAATTATTTTTACACAAGTATACATTTGTGAATGTCCCTTTGTAAATATAAAACTTACTAATTGAGCTGCTCGGGAAAACAATTGTAAGCGCAATCACCAATTATTGCCAACACCAACGGAAAAAACCATTTTTTCCCGCTCTTGTTCTAATTACATCGTCATTAAATTTATACTGATTGATTGTAAAAACATTCAATAAATATTGATGTTAGAATAAAATTATTCGATTTATGGTTCAGTCACAATTTTATTTTTGCTGTATTCTAAAACTTCACAAATGTATATTACAGTAGAGCATCGATTATCCGACCCCCAATTAACCGTCACATCGGTTAACCGACCGTTCTAGTTGGCAGATTTCAAATGTCCGCTAGTGATGTGGCGCTACAATATTTGGCTATGTCTTGGCTACTTTGATATTATTTTTGTTAAATTTTTCGTGTTCAAGCTGGAAACACTGGCTCGACCATGAAAGAGAGGCCAGTATTTAAACGATACCTAATTTTCTAATTATGATTGGTTGTTTGTTTTGTGAGCAATAAAATAATTTAAAAATAATTTTTAACGATAGAATAGCGACGATTATTATTTTTAATAAAATTTGTTAGGCTTAACATCGATGAAAATTCAACGCGAAGTAGGTTAATAGCGATATACTAATATACTATTTACATGGGATATACTAATATACTATACTAATAATATATTTTTTCCTTCTTTTCGGTTATCCGATTTTTTCAGTTATCCGACTAACCGAGTCCCCAATTGAGTCGGATAATCGATGCTCTACTGTATTTATTTGTAAAGCCATCTCTGACATTAATCAGTTTGCATTAACTGCCAGACTGCCCGTTTTCTGATTTGTAACATTTGTGACGAAGGTGTTCTTTAAAGACGTATCTCTGCGATATTGTAACAATTTTTTTTCACTACCATTCCACGTGCAGAATTTGATTACCGTTACATGTCGGCTTTAAGAGGCGATTTTTTTGCAACAAATTGTATGTTTTCGATAATTCACCCCTAACACACAAACTTCTCTGCAAAATTTCAGAAATTTTCGATGAAAGGTACAGGAGTTATTTATTAAGCTTCAAAATGGGTGAACAAAATCGTACCCCTCACATAAACACCCATCAATCCATATATACAGGGGGAAAAACCCTAACTTTTTTGCATTCTCGACGTTTCAAGATCCACGAGTCCAAAAATGTAAAAATCTTGGGGGAGGTCATTTTTGACTGATCGCCATACTTTCCTTCTGTTATATATAACATCCAGAAAAGTAGCATTTATTTTTAAAAATGCAATTTTTTTTTTAAATCTAGATTTAAGTTATACAATTTAAATTTTGGCAACGAAAGATCAGTTATAAAAATTCCTTTTAAAGAAATTGAAATATACAAAATTAAACTCGGTTTTCTACAACTCAATCATTTCTTAGTCTTAAGAATTTGATGAAAGAATAGATTGAGACATAGGAAAGTGAGATTAATTGCAAGATAGAGATAAAGAAGCAGAATTATAATAGAGATATATTATCAGTAATTGTATACGTTTATGATTTATTGCGTTAATTGATAGTGTGATTGAATATAAAATATTCCTGATTTTTTTTTCTCTTGTGTATTCTTTGGGTTTAGAAATTATTCTATGAGACCTGGAATTTTGCATTTTCGAAAAATATAATAGACTTTCTATATAAAGAATTTCATAAACTCTAAATTTATATTCTTTAATCAAATTTTATAAAAGATCAAAACTGATTCTTAATTTTTATGCATGTTTTCAATTTTTTCCATTGAAATTTTATCTAAATATTGATTATTATTATATAAATATTATAGAAAAACTGGATTATCTTTTACAGTTCTGTTTAGATGATTAATTAATCCACAGAAGAAAACAGTTTTCTCCTAATTATTATTATTATTATTTTCCTGTTTCATATTTAGATCCAATTCAGGTTTGTTCTAAATATGCATACATTCATGAAACTGAGTATTCTACATAAATTTTTCTTGCCAAACTATTATAACGATTCTAAAAGAAGATAAATTAGAAAAAAGAAATATATTAAATGAATTATATAAATATTGTTCAGAATTTATAAACATTTTCAAGTAAATTCACTGAGCAAGTACAGTACTTGTCCACCCGGGATTGATTTTGATCAATTTTGATTTTATTTGTTATAAGTAATGAAATAATAAAATATATAAAATTTATTTTATTTAAATAACTAAATAAATTCATATTTAAAAAATTGATTTTTATTATTTAGAATATCTCAAATTTGAATTTTTATGAACATGTACAGGAAAGGTCAATCAGTATCTAATTTAAGGCAAATAAAACAATTTTTTCTGAATTTAATATAATAAATTAAACCAGTTTATAGTAGAAAATAATTTTAAAAATATAAACTATCATATTTAAACATTTTTAAACTTAAATTACCATTTTGTTAGTTTGTACATTGTACATTGTAAATTTAAATCATAGAAATAATAATTAACCAAATACAATTCTTCTAATAATAAATATGTATTGATTTATATTAATAGAAGATTATATTGTATTAATATAGAATTATTGTCAGTTATGTTAATGCAAAGTAAAGACCTCGCATTAAGCTTATAATGATGTATTTATAAGCTTATTATTTAATAAAATAGAACTTTTGATTAGAATAAAATTATGTAACATTATCTTAAAATCGATTAAAAATAAAATTATATTCTCCTACTATGTTAATTTTTTTCATATTTATAAAAATAAAATTTATTATTAATTATCTTGTTCGCTAGATTAATCAAAGGCTATCGAATTTTTAAAATGAATTCGGAAGTAATTTTACTTACAAAAAAATTTTTTTGAAAGTATTTAATTAATTTTTTATCTTTCTTGATTTTTCTTCGGAGTAGAAAACAATTTCAAATAGTGATTTTTTTAAAATATATTAATTAATTTATTTTATTTTTTATCATCATAGTAACACAGTATGAACAGATTTAATGTAATAATTATTAGTTGATATGTTATAATAAAATAACCTTAGTTTTATAATGATTATTATTAATGTTCTAGTCAAATAAAAATAAAATTGTGATTAAAAAATTAATATAGTCATTAGAAAAGTATGTAACACAATACCATACGTTGTATAACCCTCAAGAACGTAACACTAATTGCGAAAAATCCTAATTTTTCATGTAATCTACGAGTTTTATCCTTGTACTGTAATTAAATACTCCAAAAGATGTGTCTTAGTTTAATCTTTTTTATAAAACGTTTCGATACATTTCAAAATTATCTAAATTATTTCATCGAGAAGCATCCATGAAGGTCAATAATAAATATTTTACTGTAATAAGAAAATATTTAAGAAATTATGTCAACCTTGTTAAGTAGTATAATAGGATAATCCAACGATTACTCTATAAAATCCTCTTAACATTGGTCAAGGTTAGGTCAAAGAATATTGATTTTCGGCTGATGTCGTTAGCATATTCGAATTCCTTTTTTTACGATATTTTATTTTTCTATAGCCTTAATGTTTAAAATGTAGACATAATTTTAATTAGTTTTTTTTGTATTTTGTTCGATATTTTATTCATTTTTTTTTTTTGAACGTTTATAATAGGATAAAATCTCCAGCATATGAGTTACGAAAGTATATTAAAATTTTTTTTAAGCTCTTGGGCGATGGAAAAGTTAGTATGGATGTTAAGTTAATCGACAATATCTATATGAATTGACTTTGAGAAAATATGTAATTCATCGAATTGGTCTTTCCTGTACGACATTTTCTCAAGCAATAGTATTCGATGTGAATTGAACTCGAAGGACACCAAGGCCATTTGTATTTTTGCTTCCTAAGTTTAATACAATATATATATATATTTTGTTTTTAACTTTTTTTTATTAAATAAGATTAATTAATTTACAATTCTCTTAATTATCTTTGCTATTGTTGTTATTATTACCATTATCAGTTATCATTTTCGGCATTTAAAGAGTAATAAAATTTAATTTATTAATAAATGTCTATTATTTATCTTTAAATGTAATTCAAAATTCAAAATTATTCTTATTTCCTAGATTATTAATGTTTTTTATTTTGTAATAAAACGAAAAATAGGCATAAAACAATAGATTTGAGCTTCGGATTAATATATCAAAACGAGAATTTATAAGTAGTTTAAATAAAATTGATTGTTTAATTTGAATTAAAATTTAATTCCCATTATAAAAATTTTATTTTTCAAATTATTATTATGATTATTATTTTATTTGTTTTAATAAAATAAATTTAAAATTAGCTTTAATATTAGGTATTAAATTTTTAAATAAAAATAATAATTTATTCGAATTAAATGTAAATTAAATACTCTGGCATAATAAAATAAAATAGCGATAATTAAATATTGTGTAAAATTATCAAATGCCATTGAAAAAAATTAATTAAAATATTTCTTTTGAAAATATATCATATATAATAAAATGATGATAAAGAATATGAGGAGTGGCGCGTTAACCTACGCGCCAAACCTGGGGCCTCACCAACGAGTGGCCCCAAACCCATCTTTAATAAGAAAAAATTCCTCGAAGAAAAATGCCCGAAGTCGACACTGTAAATGGGCCCCATAATTCAAATTTACGAAGCTATAACCCGCTACCATATGTACGGCAAAACCCGTTTAAACCAGGATCGCACGGTACCGAATATTTTTTCCGGTTTGGTAGGTTTCGTTAAAAATTTTTTTTTTTTAACTTAGAAAATCATTCTGTTCCGAAGAAATTTTCCCGCTTAAGCAGGTTCCATTTTGGACAGGTTTTACTGTATACATTATTTAAGAAAACATGCTATTGGAGTTATTTTTTGTGACCTTTTTTATTAACGATTTCTCGGCATACATTAATAAGTTGTAATGCTTGTTATTCGGTAGAATAGTACCGGTAGAAAACTTGTTCTTTTTGTCATTATTCGTGGTTAATTAAATACTGAATATGGTTGTTGATGTTTTTGATGGTGCCACTACCTTTTATTTATATTCAGCTTTTGAATAGCAGTAGTTTCGATTCTCTAGAGACGAGCATCCTTTTCTATGTCGGCTCCACCCTTTACCTGTTCACATCTTTTACTATTTTGTGCTTCATTTTAGATATCTCTATCTATCTCTACTGGTATCCGTTTAGATTCATTTTCACACGTGTATTTTCTCATTCCATTTTCCCGTTACAACTCACCCGTCGTTAAAGGCGTATATAAACTTTTACTTCTGCTATTCGAAACTCCATTTTACACACGTTCAACGTCTTCCGGATGCTGTGGAACAATAAAGAGATATCGTTACACTTTAACGTTATTTTTTTTTATTTTAAAATTAAATAGATAAAAATAACATCTAAATTAATTCAATCAGTTTGGTAAATAAAGTAGTAAATAATTTTTGAATTATTTAAAAAATAATAATAATAACGACAATTTGCTGCCATCTGTTGAGGTAGAACGATATTATAATCAAGAATCGAATTTTTTCGAATAAAATAGAGGAGGAAAAAAAAACTTAATTATTGATTAACGTCAAGGAATTAGGAAGAGAAATTTTGATGATAATATATTAACCGATAACGATTTATATTTTCATGACGCGTTTTGCCTAATCGCGTAATATATTGCCTCTAATTTATCGTATCCAATTTTTTTATTTACCTCTCTTAAACACGCTTATAACTAATTTACGTAAGAAATAATAATTAAATAGAAATATTTTTAAAATTAAATATAAATATGATTTAATTATACTTATAAACCGTATAAAATATTTTAATTGTTTTTATTTTATAATTAATTATTACTATTTTTTTTAACGAGTTGTCAATTTTGCGGTGGCGTCACCGGCTAATAAACGAAAGCAGACTATACATGCAGACTGGACGAAGTGTCAGTTACCGTAGCAACAAGGGGAGAGTTAAGTTCTCGGTTAGATACGAAGGACAAGCAAATTGAGGAAGTCGGTACAACGGTCGATGAAATCATCATCCGTCAACTATCCGCTTGTTTCTGTTTTCGTTATCTCAAGGTCAAAAACTGCAGACTTTCCCATCAAACTTTTATTAAATGCGATACTCGTCCAACCTACTTACGTAAGTGAACGGTTCGGGTGTATTGTTAGAAAGCCAAAAATTTTTATTCTAAATCCTCCTTCGTTTGTAGCGTTGGATGTTTACTTTACGTGACGTTGTGTGGAATATCAACTTAAATTCGACGGTGAAGAGGGGAAAAAATAAAAAAAAAGTGGGGAAATGAGTATACTGTTCCGAATCACCGATTTCACGGTTGCATACTTGAACGCATTTCGTGGTCGATTTCCGGCCACGTGATGTAGAGTCTTGTCTCTATGGCGACGTACCACGTGATAGGTGTGTGTCGTCATTAAGACAACTTTTGAGTGTCTGGTGTGTGTGGCGTGTGTGCAGTTTCTACCAACTTGTTATTCCGCACGTTTGAACAGATGCGAATGTTCGTGACTTCGTTCGTGTATATGTTTTTTTTTCCTCCCTCCCCCTTTTTTACGTCTCGGATCCACTCGAACACGTAACGCATATAGACGAGAAGTGTTTGTAAATAAATTTTATGAAGCGTCTATTTGCTGCGTGTTAATGGCAATTTAATCAATTGATAAGAACTAATTAACAATTTTTTGGAGTGTTTCGTAATGCGTTGGCGTGCAATCTAGTGTTTTAAGCGTTAAAAATGCTTATGTTTGAAGTTCGGAGATGTCGTCAAATTAAAAATAATTGTTAATCGTACGAATTTTATCGACGTGAATTTTTTTATAGGCGCGTAAAATATTTCGAGCAGTTATAAATTAATATATTATTATTTTTTAAACGTATTGCGTTAGAACTTCCTGCAATAATAGACGAATAAAACCTTGAACCTGTTGTGACAATCTCGATGAAAGAACATTGACCACGTGACACGACGATGGTGTAACACGATGCCATCCCCATTGCCGGACGTAACGAGAGAACGTTTTCATCATCCGATACCTCTCTGCACCCGAGGTCAACGACATCATCAAACAAAGCAGGGGTCAAAGATCATAGCAATATCTCGACTCTATCGACTGAAGAAATTCCCCGTTTTTTAAGTATTTCGCTCGTCCTACATATACAATGTACCGTACATAGATAACTGGATAAGAAGAGGGGGAGAACGTACTTTACCTCTAATAGTGCTGCCATCTTTCGCTAATAGTTAAAATTAAAAGAAGCAGAATCATCCGCAGCATTCAGTTTCGTCTGGTTTGGAAGACGTCAAAATAAGGAAAACTGCTCTTGAGTAAACATTCGTTCCCGAAAAACAGTTTTTATTTACCATCGACCTTCGTGTAGTTTTGGAACTTTGTTCTTCTGGAAGACGTCCTGGAACTCCTCCAATTCCAACCCAAAGCCAAAATTTAAACCTCAACAAATTTAGATCTGTGGAATCTCAAATGCTTCCAACTATAAACAAGGTGTATTTGAAAAATTTATTTTATATACACGTGCACTTAATTTATAAATAGTAAAATAGGCCATTTAATTTATTCGGTTTTTATTCGTCGTACATTTATTTTGTGTCTTTCAATGACGACTGTACAAAGAAACTTCATTCAAAAACTATTTAAATCATAATGAATCATTATTGTCGCTCTGCTACGTGATGAAACTTATCAAACATTGAAATTAGAATTTAAAGGCAAAAAAGAAGTTAATTTACTTTTAAATGAGAAACAGAATTTTAATTGGAATTAAGTCTGTTTTTTTTTATTGGGAAACAAGAAAGAAAAAAATTAGCTAATTAAAACAATTTTTATCGTATTAATTATCAGTTTTTGCTATATAAAAATGTTGGTAAATGCAAAAAATATTATTTATATAATTAATTTTTAGAAGAAGCTATATGCAAATTGTGTTAGTGGCATTTTACTATACAGGCCTATATATATATTTTTTTTATTTTCATTTTTTAAGAAAGAAAATCTAGTTACTACTCACGTCTGACTAGTCACAGACTCTAGTAATTTGCCTCTGCTGTTATAGGCCATAAAGAAATACGTGAGGTGATTGTAGCGCCGGACCTACACTAGAGGCAAGGACGGGTAGTGGCCCTGGCCCCTTCCTTCCCTGGAGGACAGACAAACACGAGGTTTTTCAAGCTGGATAAACCTGTTCTTGTTGACTACTTGACAGTTATCAAATTTTAATCTAAAAATATAGTTTAAAATTTTTATTTTGAATGTAACTCTTATGTATTATGTTACTATAGTTTACATGCAATGCAGAAAGCTTTTGCAACACAGAGAACAATGATACGAGGATCAACTTTTTTTCTTTATTTGGTTAAAATGCAATGAATGAAGCAGTTTCCTCGAGAGACCTGGAAAGAGAAGCAGCGTTGTCCACCCACGCTCTAACTCGGTGGCAAAATCGATTGACCTTTGATATTCAGAGACTATACGTGCCGAACAGTCACCCGCCAAAGCGCTGTTAGGAATCTATATAGTCACAATACTAAACAAACCCATTAATTCTATTTTTAAGTAATTGTTATTAATGCTATAACGCCTTAATTTCGTAACCGTATTAATCCTAGAACGGTACTAGTTTCACCATAGGTTTTATATAACGAGGCTATTTTTCTTGTTTTTCTTTTATCAATTCGTCTATGGTTAATATAGAAATGTTTGCTAATCTCTGTTCGTATTTCTCTGCATTATATAATCCAATATTCATATCTTTTTTAATTGTTAGTAATGTCTTTGAATACACGTGATATTCTTCTGCATGATAAAATTTAAATTTTTATTTTTATAATTGGAAGAACACATAAAAATTGAAGTAGAAGCTAACGAACTGCAATGTCTATCCGAAGAAATTAAAACGCATGAGAGAAGATTTAAGTCAATACCACAGTAAAGTCAATTACGTCCAGTTAATTGTATCCTTTCTTTTTATTTTTGAAAGTCGTAGAAAAAGTTCACCCTTCATTGAAGATTTTGGCATTGAAGAAGGGGGAAAAAAAGAGCACGAGATTAATTAAATGGAAGTCGTGGTTAATTGCTTTTTTTTATGTATAGGTGACGCAATTGGATGTAAAGTTTGATGTTGGATATTGGGGATAATGACTCGGAGTTAAGTATCCTGGACTATAAACGAAATGATGGGAGATGAGAGCGGCTGATAATGACGTGGCTGGCTCTAACACAACCTAGACATCCATCTGTGTAAATGAGAAGTTCACTAAAATACAACTTATTATAAGTTTCTCGCAGTTCATTAATTAAAATTCAAATTTTCCTCCAACATTGATTGATTAAAATTCCAAAATTCAAATTTCTTCGATAAGCAAGTTATAACAGATTGATTAATTACGATTGCATCTAGTAATAAAACATTTTCTTTCCAGTTTAATGACTATAGTTAATACACTGCATGCCGTGTAAACCAAATGACCTATAACACGAAATGCTGTAAAGTTGGTAAACAAAATGACATCACGCATCACTTTTGTTTACTATTATCGCGGCAAATTCTATAAAATTATATTAATTATATTTTTATTTTTATATTTATATTTTTCTTTAATTAAATAAATTTGTTCTATCGTTTTCTTTCTTTAAATTTAGCCTAATTTTCCTCACGAATGTTTTAAGGTTATTGTCTGTATATTTTTTAACACTTGCGTAACGCTATTGTTATGAAAAAATAAATCTTTATTTCGAGAATATTTTGTATTAAGTAATAAATTGAAAATTAAATGATTTTCAGAAGTTTTTTTTTTATTATTATATTATTAAAATTTTAAGTCTGCCGGTTAAAGACAAAGATTAATTGATCTAATATTTTAAGTGCACTTTGAACATAGGCTAAAACAAGGAAGTAATTTATATTTTTATGGAGGAAACCGATTTCTAAATAACAGGATAATTTTAAAAATTCTTTTGTACAAAGAAAATAAACTTAGATAAGTGCGCTATCTAAAATTCATAAAATTACCTCATTTACAAAACGTTAATGAGTAAATATAAGAACAAGAAATGAAGGGAAAAAACTCAAATAAAAATAAAATATTACTCATTAAAACGTTTCATTGTGTAAAATAGTAAGTCCTATTATTAAAGCAAATTTTTAATATTTATATATACGAGTACATAATAAATCAATAATAACTTAATAACTCTATTAAAACTAATTAACAGAAAGGACAAATTTTGTATTTTTTTTTTACATAGTTTATAATAAATTTTATCATTTTATTTTATTATTACTTATTTACATAAATATTATTTCAATTTTTTATATTTGATAAAAAAAAATATTTTATTAAGTTATAATATAGAAGCAATTTTTGCATTTTCTAATCTAAGATGCTTGATATTTTTATAGTGCTAAATTAAAAATAATTAATAATTTTATTAATAAATTTTATGCATTTTATTATTATATAGTTAAAAAAATATTCTATCATTCATTCATATCATGCAGAGTACAAATCTTATATGATAATAAAATAACTAATGATTCCAATAAACATAATAATGCCGTCATGCGTTACTAAATATAGTATTTTAAGTGGAGTTGTTATATTTTTGGTATAATATATTCAATATATAATTTATATATTTGTAGATATTTAATTATAATTTTATACAAATTTGATTAAAAAATGCAAATGTAACATTCATAATAATGATTTTTAAACATTTAAATCTTTAAAAAACTTTTTTTATTCTTAAATTTTTCAATTATTTTTTTTTTTAATTTTAAATTTTGCTTAAAATTATTTCCTATTTACATATAAAATAAAACTTTATATTGCATTTTATTTTATAATTCGAATATGATTTAGTACAATTTGGAGGTTTGTATCTTCGTCTAATTAGGCCCTACTTGATCCTAACGAATAACTGGAGTAAGAAAATAATCAAATATTAAGGTAATCAAAAGTCTAATTAATATATGATTTGTTTCTAGAATATTTAATACTTTAATTTTGAAACAATAATTTCTATAGAAAACGAGTGATTATTTCTTGTGGTATGGTCACAATGCAGGGATGAAATTCTTAAACGTATTTTTAATTTATTTAACTTAAAATATATGCTCTCCACCTCAAATTAGTAGTGGCTTGTCCCTGTACATAATATTTTTCCTTCAACAATAGAGTCGTGTCGGTCATCTATCTAACACCTTTCGGGGGAAAATTTTTGAATTGAAATAACGTAATTTCCGGTATGCATCGGACGTTCGTATACAGTTAATAGGGCCTCCTGTCCCTAAGGAATTCGTATCTGGTCTCGTCTTTCATCTGTTTAACTCTGTTCTCGATATTAAGAAAAGACACAGACGAAAGTGGGAATTTATAGGTTTACAATTTTTTCAAATTGCCGCCCACTAACCTAAACTGCGCTATGCCTTTACGGACTGATGAAGTAATTTAATATTATTCTCATGTTTATTTCGAAGTAGAATCCATTTGAAAATAATAATGGATTCGGATATTTTTCTAATCTGTTTTGTTTGAAGTAATTTGAAATAAGATTTTTTGGGAGCTGCAATTTGAAATAAATCAGCAACGAGTTGCTCAACTTTCCCGGCAATATTTAAAATTTTGGTGATGGCGCCATCTATTATAATAAATGGTAAAAAAAATCATATTTTATTTAAAATCTTTTCATATTTTTAACTATTATAAAACGGAAAAAAGCTTAATTTTGAAGGTAGAGATGGGTGTTGTAAAAAATTGTAACTATTGATAACGAGTAAAATCGTCATTAAGTTCGATACACATCACCCTCATTATCTCCCACTACCTCGACCTTTAACCACCAAAATTTAGTAGCATCGATCCCCCTAATAAACAAACGTCCCTGCAAAATTTCAGAAATTTTCGATAAAAAGAACAGGAGTTATTAAGCTTGAAAGAGGGAGAAAAAAATCGTGCCACAAATACTAATATTGTATCCATACATAGAAATTACCCCCGAAATTTTTTTTTCGTTTCTCGACGTTTCAAGGTGTCCTAAGTCCAAAAAATGTAAAAATCTGGGAAATCAATTTTTGTCGGATCGCCATACTTTCCCTCTTATATATAACAGCGGAAAAATAAAATTTGTAAATCTATAAATTCCCACTGTCGTCCGTCCGTCTGTCCTTCCTTAATTAATCTCGAGAACAAAGTTAGATAGATGAAAAGTCGAGACCAGATATGGAAGGATTCACGGCAGGAGGCCCAGATTAACTATATACGAACTTCTGGTGTAAACCGGAAGTCATATTGTTTCAATTTCAAAAATGTTTCCCAGAAAAATGTTAGATTTGAAGCATATGAGCAGGGAAAGCATGTGATACAGGGGAAAGACACTACTAATTTGAGATGGAAAGTATATACTGTATTTAAAATTAAATAAATGAAAAATAGGATTAAAAATTTCAGCTCGACATTGTGACTATGCCATGATAAATATTTGCTCGCTTGGAACTACAGTATTTCTTTTCAATATTGTGTAGAATATAGGCCTATCTAGTAATAAGGAAAGGCATCGTTTGTAATAGAAAATAATACGTTTTACGTTTACTAATATAGTGTATCTTCTAGATAGAATTCATTAGTCATCGTTAATCTTGGAAATTTCATATTATACATTTAATTTTCATTGTAGAAAATAGTATATGGCAGCAAAGTTACTTTTTTATTTGTATGTTTTCGGATTTAAATGTGTAGCTTCTACTGCTTAGTTTCTAATGCTTTATAAATAATCATTATTAAATTAAATTTATAAGCAATCTTGATAGTTACAGTATATAGAGGCTCATCACTGGGAAGATATTAAAAGTCTATCTCATTTTGGAGGAACATCCTACATTAGTTTTGGTGTAAACTTCTTTTAACACATTTATCGATTTATGTATGATTCAAGGGGAAATTGTAATTCTTTTTTCTTTTCACATATAAAATCCGGAATTGAATATTATATTTAGTATTTTTAAAACTAATTTCAATTGTTCATTAATAATTAAAAGTGTTCGATAGTAAAAACCTGTCGTACGCCGAAGAGTTGTGTCAATAATTTAAATAGGATTTAATGTTATGTTTATCGGAATAGTCAAGAGCTTCGTAATAGGATTAGTAATCCTTTGTATGAAACCATTTTATAGTAATTTAAAATGTCTTATGAGATGGTGGATGGTTTTAAATACTGTACTTTAAGCGTAATTTTGCTTAAAGAAGTAATTTGTTACGGATTTTTTTTTAATTTATAAAATATTTTGACATTTAAACTTTACCCATTCTATTATTAAATNCATATATAATAAAATGATGATAAAGAATATGAGGAGTGGCGCGTTAACCTACGCGCCAAACCTGGGGCCTCACCAACGAGTGGCCCCAAACCCATCTTTAATAAGAAAAAATTCCTCGAAGAAAAATGCCCGAAGTCGACACTGTAAATGGGCCCCATAATTCAAATTTACGAAGCTATAACCCGCTACCATATGTACGGCAAAACCCGTTTAAACCAGGATCGCACGGTACCGAATATTTTTTCCGGTTTGGTAGGTTTCGTTAAAAATTTTTTTTTTTTAACTTAGAAAATCATTCTGTTCCGAAGAAATTTTCCCGCTTAAGCAGGTTCCATTTTGGACAGGTTTTACTGTATACATTATTTAAGAAAACATGCTATTGGAGTTATTTTTTGTGACCTTTTTTATTAACGATTTCTCGGCATACATTAATAAGTTGTAATGCTTGTTATTCGGTAGAATAGTACCGGTAGAAAACTTGTTCTTTTTGTCATTATTCGTGGTTAATTAAATACTGAATATGGTTGTTGATGTTTTTGATGGTGCCACTACCTTTTATTTATATTCAGCTTTTGAATAGCAGTAGTTTCGATTCTCTAGAGACGAGCATCCTTTTCTATGTCGGCTCCACCCTTTACCTGTTCACATCTTTTACTATTTTGTGCTTCATTTTAGATATCTCTATCTATCTCTACTGGTATCCGTTTAGATTCATTTTCACACGTGTATTTTCTCATTCCATTTTCCCGTTACAACTCACCCGTCGTTAAAGGCGTATATAAACTTTTACTTCTGCTATTCGAAACTCCATTTTACACACGTTCAACGTCTTCCGGATGCTGTGGAACAATAAAGAGATATCGTTACACTTTAACGTTATTTTTTTTTATTTTAAAATTAAATAGATAAAAATAACATCTAAATTAATTCAATCAGTTTGGTAAATAAAGTAGTAAATAATTTTTGAATTATTTAAAAAATAATAATAATAACGACAATTTGCTGCCATCTGTTGAGGTAGAACGATATTATAATCAAGAATCGAATTTTTTCGAATAAAATAGAGGAGGAAAAAAAAACTTAATTATTGATTAACGTCAAGGAATTAGGAAGAGAAATTTTGATGATAATATATTAACCGATAACGATTTATATTTTCATGACGCGTTTTGCCTAATCGCGTAATATATTGCCTCTAATTTATCGTATCCAATTTTTTTATTTACCTCTCTTAAACACGCTTATAACTAATTTACGTAAGAAATAATAATTAAATAGAAATATTTTTAAAATTAAATATAAATATGATTTAATTATACTTATAAACCGTATAAAATATTTTAATTGTTTTTATTTTATAATTAATTATTACTATTTTTTTTAACGAGTTGTCAATTTTGCGGTGGCGTCACCGGCTAATAAACGAAAGCAGACTATACATGCAGACTGGACGAAGTGTCAGTTACCGTAGCAACAAGGGGAGAGTTAAGTTCTCGGTTAGATACGAAGGACAAGCAAATTGAGGAAGTCGGTACAACGGTCGATGAAATCATCATCCGTCAACTATCCGCTTGTTTCTGTTTTCGTTATCTCAAGGTCAAAAACTGCAGACTTTCCCATCAAACTTTTATTAAATGCGATACTCGTCCAACCTACTTACGTAAGTGAACGGTTCGGGTGTATTGTTAGAAAGCCAAAAATTTTTATTCTAAATCCTCCTTCGTTTGTAGCGTTGGATGTTTACTTTACGTGACGTTGTGTGGAATATCAACTTAAATTCGACGGTGAAGAGGGGAAAAAATAAAAAAATAAAAAAAAAGTGGGGAAATGAGTATACTGTTCCGAATCACCGATTTCACGGTTGCATACTTGAACGCATTTCGTGGTCGATTTCCGGCCACGTGATGTAGAGTCTTGTCTCTATGGCGACGTACCACGTGATAGGTGTGTGTCGTCATTAAGACAACTTTTGAGTGTCTGGTGTGTGTGGCGTGTGTGCAGTTTCTACCAACTTGTTATTCCGCACGTTTGAACAGATGCGAATGTTCGTGACTTCGTTCGTGTATATGTTTTTTTTTCCTCCCTCCCCCTTTTTTACGTCTCGGATCCACTCGAACACGTAACGCATATAGACGAGAAGTGTTTGTAAATAAATTTTATGAAGCGTCTATTTGCTGCGTGTTAATGGCAATTTAATCAATTGATAAGAACTAATTAACAATTTTTTGGAGTGTTTCGTAATGCGTTGGCGTGCAATCTAGTGTTTTAAGCGTTAAAAATGCTTATGTTTGAAGTTCGGAGATGTCGTCAAATTAAAAATAATTGTTAATCGTACGAATTTTATCGACGTGAATTTTTTTATAGGCGCGTAAAATATTTCGAGCAGTTATAAATTAATATATTATTATTTTTTAAACGTATTGCGTTAGAACTTCCTGCAATAATAGACGAATAAAACCTTGAACCTGTTGTGACAATCTCGATGAAAGAACATTGACCACGTGACACGACGATGGTGTAACACGATGCCATCCCCATTGCCGGACGTAACGAGAGAACGTTTTCATCATCCGATACCTCTCTGCACCCGAGGTCAACGACATCATCAAACAAAGCAGGGGTCAAAGATCATAGCAATATCTCGACTCTATCGACTGAAGAAATTCCCCGTTTTTTAAGTATTTCGCTCGTCCTACATATACAATGTACCGTACATAGATAACTGGATAAGAAGAGGGGGAGAACGTACTTTACCTCTAATAGTGCTGCCATCTTTCGCTAATAGTTAAAATTAAAAGAAGCAGAATCATCCGCAGCATTCAGTTTCGTCTGGTTTGGAAGACGTCAAAATAAGGAAAACTGCTCTTGAGTAAACATTCGTTCCCGAAAAACAGTTTTTATTTACCATCGACCTTCGTGTAGTTTTGGAACTTTGTTCTTCTGGAAGACGTCCTGGAACTCCTCCAATTCCAACCCAAAGCCAAAATTTAAACCTCAACAAATTTAGATCTGTGGAATCTCAAATGCTTCCAACTATAAACAAGGTGTATTTGAAAAATTTATTTTATATACACGTGCACTTAATTTATAAATAGTAAAATAGGCCATTTAATTTATTCGGTTTTTATTCGTCGTACATTTATTTTGTGTCTTTCAATGACGACTGTACAAAGAAACTTCATTCAAAAACTATTTAAATCATAATGAATCATTATTGTCGCTCTGCTACGTGATGAAACTTATCAAACATTGAAATTAGAATTTAAAGGCAAAAAAGAAGTTAATTTACTTTTAAATGAGAAACAGAATTTTAATTGGAATTAAGTCTGTTTTTTTTTATTGGGAAACAAGAAAGAAAAAAATTAGCTAATTAAAACAATTTTTATCGTATTAATTATCAGTTTTTGCTATATAAAAATGTTGGTAAATGCAAAAAATATTATTTATATAATTAATTTTTAGAAGAAGCTATATGCAAATTGTGTTAGTGGCATTTTACTATACAGGCCTATATATATATTTTTTTTATTTTCATTTTTTAAGAAAGAAAATCTAGTTACTACTCACGTCTGACTAGTCACAGACTCTAGTAATTTGCCTCTGCTGTTATAGGCCATAAAGAAATACGTGAGGTGATTGTAGCGCCGGACCTACACTAGAGGCAAGGACGGGTAGTGGCCCTGGCCCCTTCCTTCCCTGGAGGACAGACAAACACGAGGTTTTTCAAGCTGGATAAACCTGTTCTTGTTGACTACTTGACAGTTATCAAATTTTAATCTAAAAATATAGTTTAAAATTTTTATTTTGAATGTAACTCTTATGTATTATGTTACTATAGTTTACATGCAATGCAGAAAGCTTTTGCAACACAGAGAACAATGATACGAGGATCAACTTTTTTTCTTTATTTGGTTAAAATGCAATGAATGAAGCAGTTTCCTCGAGAGACCTGGAAAGAGAAGCAGCGTTGTCCACCCACGCTCTAACTCGGTGGCAAAATCGATTGACCTTTGATATTCAGAGACTATACGTGCCGAACAGTCACCCGCCAAAGCGCTGTTAGGAATCTATATAGTCACAATACTAAACAAACCCATTAATTCTATTTTTAAGTAATTGTTATTAATGCTATAACGCCTTAATTTCGTAACCGTATTAATCCTAGAACGGTACTAGTTTCACCATAGGTTTTATATAACGAGGCTATTTTTCTTGTTTTTCTTTTATCAATTCGTCTATGGTTAATATAGAAATGTTTGCTAATCTCTGTTCGTATTTCTCTGCATTATATAATCCAATATTCATATCTTTTTTAATTGTTAGTAATGTCTTTGAATACACGTGATATTCTTCTGCATGATAAAATTTAAATTTTTATTTTTATAATTGGAAGAACACATAAAAATTGAAGTAGAAGCTAACGAACTGCAATGTCTATCCGAAGAAATTAAAACGCATGAGAGAAGATTTAAGTCAATACCACAGTAAAGTCAATTACGTCCAGTTAATTGTATCCTTTCTTTTTATTTTTGAAAGTCGTAGAAAAAGTTCACCCTTCATTGAAGATTTTGGCATTGAAGAAGGGGGAAAAAAAGAGCACGAGATTAATTAAATGGAAGTCGTGGTTAATTGCTTTTTTTTATGTATAGGTGACGCAATTGGATGTAAAGTTTGATGTTGGATATTGGGGATAATGACTCGGAGTTAAGTATCCTGGACTATAAACGAAATGATGGGAGATGAGAGCGGCTGATAATGACGTGGCTGGCTCTAACACAACCTAGACATCCATCTGTGTAAATGAGAAGTTCACTAAAATACAACTTATTATAAGTTTCTCGCAGTTCATTAATTAAAATTCAAATTTTCCTCCAACATTGATTGATTAAAATTCCAAAATTCAAATTTCTTCGATAAGCAAGTTATAACAGATTGATTAATTACGATTGCATCTAGTAATAAAACATTTTCTTTCCAGTTTAATGACTATAGTTAATACACTGCATGCCGTGTAAACCAAATGACCTATAACACGAAATGCTGTAAAGTTGGTAAACAAAATGACATCACGCATCACTTTTGTTTACTATTATCGCGGCAAATTCTATAAAATTATATTAATTATATTTTTATTTTTATATTTATATTTTTCTTTAATTAAATAAATTTGTTCTATCGTTTTCTTTCTTTAAATTTAGCCTAATTTTCCTCACGAATGTTTTAAGGTTATTGTCTGTATATTTTTTAACACTTGCGTAACGCTATTGTTATGAAAAAATAAATCTTTATTTCGAGAATATTTTGTATTAAGTAATAAATTGAAAATTAAATGATTTTCAGAAGTTTTTTTTTTATTATTATATTATTAAAATTTTAAGTCTGCCGGTTAAAGACAAAGATTAATTGATCTAATATTTTAAGTGCACTTTGAACATAGGCTAAAACAAGGAAGTAATTTATATTTTTATGGAGGAAACCGATTTCTAAATAACAGGATAATTTTAAAAATTCTTTTGTACAAAGAAAATAAACTTAGATAAGTGCGCTATCTAAAATTCATAAAATTACCTCATTTACAAAACGTTAATGAGTAAATATAAGAACAAGAAATGAAGGGAAAAAACTCAAATAAAAATAAAATATTACTCATTAAAACGTTTCATTGTGTAAAATAGTAAGTCCTATTATTAAAGCAAATTTTTAATATTTATATATACGAGTACATAATAAATCAATAATAACTTAATAACTCTATTAAAACTAATTAACAGAAAGGACAAATTTTGTATTTTTTTTTTACATAGTTTATAATAAATTTTATCATTTTATTTTATTATTACTTATTTACATAAATATTATTTCAATTTTTTATATTTGATAAAAAAAAATATTTTATTAAGTTATAATATAGAAGCAATTTTTGCATTTTCTAATCTAAGATGCTTGATATTTTTATAGTGCTAAATTAAAAATAATTAATAATTTTATTAATAAATTTTATGCATTTTATTATTATATAGTTAAAAAAATATTCTATCATTCATTCATATCATGCAGAGTACAAATCTTATATGATAATAAAATAACTAATGATTCCAATAAACATAATAATGCCGTCATGCGTTACTAAATATAGTATTTTAAGTGGAGTTGTTATATTTTTGGTATAATATATTCAATATATAATTTATATATTTGTAGATATTTAATTATAATTTTATACAAATTTGATTAAAAAATGCAAATGTAACATTCATAATAATGATTTTTAAACATTTAAATCTTTAAAAAACTTTTTTTATTCTTAAATTTTTCAATTATTTTTTTTTTTAATTTTAAATTTTGCTTAAAATTATTTCCTATTTACATATAAAATAAAACTTTATATTGCATTTTATTTTATAATTCGAATATGATTTAGTACAATTTGGAGGTTTGTATCTTCGTCTAATTAGGCCCTACTTGATCCTAACGAATAACTGGAGTAAGAAAATAATCAAATATTAAGGTAATCAAAAGTCTAATTAATATATGATTTGTTTCTAGAATATTTAATACTTTAATTTTGAAACAATAATTTCTATAGAAAACGAGTGATTATTTCTTGTGGTATGGTCACAATGCAGGGATGAAATTCTTAAACGTATTTTTAATTTATTTAACTTAAAATATATGCTCTCCACCTCAAATTAGTAGTGGCTTGTCCCTGTACATAATATTTTTCCTTCAACAATAGAGTCGTGTCGGTCATCTATCTAACACCTTTCGGGGGAAAATTTTTGAATTGAAATAACGTAATTTCCGGTATGCATCGGACGTTCGTATACAGTTAATAGGGCCTCCTGTCCCTAAGGAATTCGTATCTGGTCTCGTCTTTCATCTGTTTAACTCTGTTCTCGATATTAAGAAAAGACACAGACGAAAGTGGGAATTTATAGGTTTACAATTTTTTCAAATTGCCGCCCACTAACCTAAACTGCGCTATGCCTTTACGGACTGATGAAGTAATTTAATATTATTCTCATGTTTATTTCGAAGTAGAATCCATTTGAAAATAATAATGGATTCGGATATTTTTCTAATCTGTTTTGTTTGAAGTAATTTGAAATAAGATTTTTTGGGAGCTGCAATTTGAAATAAATCAGCAACGAGTTGCTCAACTTTCCCGGCAATATTTAAAATTTTGGTGATGGCGCCATCTATTATAATAAATGGTAAAAAAAATCATATTTTATTTAAAATCTTTTCATATTTTTAACTATTATAAAACGGAAAAAAGCTTAATTTTGAAGGTAGAGATGGGTGTTGTAAAAAATTGTAACTATTGATAACGAGTAAAATCGTCATTAAGTTCGATACACATCACCCTCATTATCTCCCACTACCTCGACCTTTAACCACCAAAATTTAGTAGCATCGATCCCCCTAATAAACAAACGTCCCTGCAAAATTTCAGAAATTTTCGATAAAAAGAACAGGAGTTATTAAGCTTGAAAGAGGGAGAAAAAAATCGTGCCACAAATACTAATATTGTATCCATACATAGAAATTACCCCCGAAATTTTTTTTTCGTTTCTCGACGTTTCAAGGTGTCCTAAGTCCAAAAAATGTAAAAATCTGGGAAATCAATTTTTGTCGGATCGCCATACTTTCCCTCTTATATATAACAGCGGAAAAATAAAATTTGTAAATCTATAAATTCCCACTGTCGTCCGTCCGTCTGTCCTTCCTTAATTAATCTCGAGAACAAAGTTAGATAGATGAAAAGTCGAGACCAGATATGGAAGGATTCACGGCAGGAGGCCCAGATTAACTATATACGAACTTCTGGTGTAAACCGGAAGTCATATTGTTTCAATTTCAAAAATGTTTCCCAGAAAAATGTTAGATTTGAAGCATATGAGCAGGGAAAGCATGTGATACAGGGGAAAGACACTACTAATTTGAGATGGAAAGTATATACTGTATTTAAAATTAAATAAATGAAAAATAGGATTAAAAATTTCAGCTCGACATTGTGACTATGCCATGATAAATATTTGCTCGCTTGGAACTACAGTATTTCTTTTCAATATTGTGTAGAATATAGGCCTATCTAGTAATAAGGAAAGGCATCGTTTGTAATAGAAAATAATACGTTTTACGTTTACTAATATAGTGTATCTTCTAGATAGAATTCATTAGTCATCGTTAATCTTGGAAATTTCATATTATACATTTAATTTTCATTGTAGAAAATAGTATATGGCAGCAAAGTTACTTTTTTATTTGTATGTTTTCGGATTTAAATGTGTAGCTTCTACTGCTTAGTTTCTAATGCTTTATAAATAATCATTATTAAATTAAATTTATAAGCAATCTTGATAGTTACAGTATATAGAGGCTCATCACTGGGAAGATATTAAAAGTCTATCTCATTTTGGAGGAACATCCTACATTAGTTTTGGTGTAAACTTCTTTTAACACATTTATCGATTTATGTATGATTCAAGGGGAAATTGTAATTCTTTTTTCTTTTCACATATAAAATCCGGAATTGAATATTATATTTAGTATTTTTAAAACTAATTTCAATTGTTCATTAATAATTAAAAGTGTTCGATAGTAAAAACCTGTCGTACGCCGAAGAGTTGTGTCAATAATTTAAATAGGATTTAATGTTATGTTTATCGGAATAGTCAAGAGCTTCGTAATAGGATTAGTAATCCTTTGTATGAAACCATTTTATAGTAATTTAAAATGTCTTATGAGATGGTGGATGGTTTTAAATACTGTACTTTAAGCGTAATTTTGCTTAAAGAAGTAATTTGTTACGGATTTTTTTTTAATTTATAAAATATTTTGACATTTAAACTTTACCCATTCTATTATTAAATTTAGCTTTAATAAATTTGCCTGGGGAATATTTAAATAATTGTAACAATGTTAATTATCGATTTTTACAGCGTGTCTTCAGAATGACTCAATTATACCCTTTACAATTAATAGTTTTTATACGGTAGATAAAGGAAATTTTTAAAAAGTATTAATCTTAATTAATTGATTGAAGTAGTCATAAAATCAAAAAGAAAATCCGAGAAATAATTTATCAGTGTCATTGATAGTAATTAACCGTATTGATGGATAAATTACAAATCCAAGTTCTTAAATCTTGATGGGAAGTATTAAACTCGAAAAATTCATTAAAGTAATTATTTATGACCTAATTACTAACATTTTAATTTCTAAGGCAGATTTCGGCTATAAACTCTTTATTGAGTATTGTAATAAATTAAAGCTCTTCGTGGATCCGGCAAGTTAGAACGATACCTTTGAGAATTAAACATCTCTAAAACAGATAAAGAGTAAAGGTTCTAAGAATGTCTCACTTGGGAACATAACAACACAACAGAAAATGAGACCGAGAGTAACCACATTAATAATCTGATTGATTAGAAAATAAATGAAAAACCCGATCAATATAGGCCTAGGGTCTCTAGCAACTTCCATTTTTAATGCTGATTTTTATATTAATTTATGTTAGCCTCCTCGTACTTCTTGTATGAAACTTTTTGCACGATTGTTTCTTTGCCTTAGCACACATTAGTTATGCTCAAATTAAACTTTGCTTAAAGTACAGTGTACTGTTAGTATGTGTAATCCCGTATAATGTAGATTTATGCAAGCGAAACCATAACGAATTACATGGAAATAAAAATCACAGGATATTATTTTCTCGGTAATTTTTCTAAACGATAATATTTCAATTAGAATAATTACTAAAGCTATCTTACAAAAATTTATCTTAAAAGAATTACTTGGTAAATACTTGGCATGTGTTGGATTCTACAATTTTTTTTTCCACCCTCCTTTTTTCTGTATCCGCACAACTTGAAATACCGTTGGCTATTATCTAATGATTTAATGTTAAAGAGAAACTAGGGAACGTTAATGTATAATTTAAAATGACCGAATATAAAAAAAAAAACTTTAATCTTTTTCTGTTTTAATTAACACGAATGCGAAGTATATCATAAAATTTCGGTAGCGGTGTACAACCCTAAATCTTTTTCAATTTAATTCGGCAATTTCATTAAAATATAGTAGCGGAATGGATTCTCATTTCTGGTTCGTCCCTTTTATCGATCGAAGGACGAAAAAGTTTACCAAACCTAAACAGTCGATAGCGAATCATAATAGGAGGAGTTTGAATTGAATCAGAAATTTGCAGCTGCTTGACAATAATTTATGTTATTGCTTATAAATTTGAATGTAAAAGTAAAGAATATTCTACATCCGAAAGACAAAAAGAAATAAATTCTTCTCTTTACAAGATTTTCAATTGTCTAAATTGCAGTAATTTGGACAATTGTTCCATTCAAATATTTTTAGATTGACGTAGTTCTAAGTCTTTTATCTGTTGATTTACTATGAAAAATGTTTCCATTTTTATAAGAATTTAAATATTTTTCGTATAAATTATAATATTTCTTTCTTTTTTTTATTTTTTGAAAATTTTAACGCCATCCATTTTGTTGATCCACTTCCCTCTCCATTTTCTGACTCTAGCTCAGAATAAGAGGCAAAATATAGAAATGACAAATCTTCGAAAAAATATCTTTTCGAGGCAATTTGTTCTATTTTAACTTCCGAATAAATGTTGGCACTAGTATAAGAAGCAAATCATTCTAAGACAGAGGTTGAAAATTTTATACAGTATTAGTACAGTAGTCAAACAGTGAATTTAAAACTGTTTTTGCCAAAAAACAATGCAGTAAATAAGTAAACATATTAAGCTATTAATACCTAAGATATTGTTACGTACATTCCACTTTTATGTTTTTTAGGCTCTCGCTATCGTCCATCTGTCCTTAATCTCGAGAACGGAGTTAGATAAATAAAAATCGAGATCATATATTATTTATTTAGGTCTAAATTAAAATACTATTAGATATTGCAACGCGATATTATGACCGTGTCACAATAAGTAATTTCGATTTTTCTTCTTATCGTTTAATCATTGTACAAATTGCATTTAAATTAAGTATATTCGTGTTTTTTTTTTAATGTTTAGCCTTTATATTAAATTGATTATGTTATAAGAAAAATAAAATTTTTAACACATTATTCGTTGTTTACATACATTAGAATTTAAAGTGATAATGAATAAAAATAAACAAATTTTATTGACACGGAGCAACGAACGTCATCTATTCATAGACGCATCCAGGAGTGCATTCGC
Organism: Centruroides sculpturatus; assembly: GCF_000671375.1. NCBI lineage: Eukaryota > Metazoa > Arthropoda > Arachnida > Scorpiones > Buthidae > Centruroides > Centruroides sculpturatus. The sequence continues at coordinate 115,899 of NW_019385587.1, forward strand.
TTCACGATTCTTGGTTTATCCATTTTTATATAAATATTCTTATTATGTATTTTTTAAAAAATCCACTTTTAGTTTAACGTCCCAAAGGAGAAGAATAAAAATATTTATGGCAGCTACATATTTGGAATATTTGCGATGCTGTCGTCTAGCCTCTTCCCTCAAGAATTTGTTTTACTATGGGTCGCTTTAAATCGAAATTTGATATAAAAATAGATAGACAATGATAATATAAGTAATAATTTACGGGATATGAACATTTTTACATAAAATTTTAGGTGTAAAGAAATAATTTAAAAAACGTAAACTTAATTAAAATGAACCTTACAATTAACCAGCAATTACTTATTGGGACATGTTCACAATGCCGGGCTGCAATTTTTAATCATATTTTAATTTAAAAATAAGCTTTCTATATCCGGTCTCAATTTTCGTATATCTAACTCCGTTGTTCCGAAACTTTTGAATCGAAATCACGTGAATTCCGGGCCAGATCGGAGGTTCGTATACAGTTAATCGAGTCCTCCGACACTTAAACTTCTCATATCTGTCCTCGATTTTCATCTGTCTAACTCCGTTCTCGAGATTAACGAAGGACGGATAGACGGACGACGGATGTATAGAATCTATAGATCTGCAATTTGAAAATCGCAACCCAATAAGGAAGATTTAATTGTTTATATCAGAATGTAGGAAGTGAAAAGCAGCACAGAGAGAGATGGAAAAATGCTATAAATCTCTTTAACTAAAATATATGTGAAAAGAAAAAATATGAAAAATATATGAAAAGAAGAAAAAAAAAAGCAAAAATGACTAAATGCATTACTGAAAAAATAATAAATCAGATAGAATAATAAGGAAAGAAGAAAGAATTTAGACAGCAAAAAGGAAATCCCGAGTAAGATTTAAAGCGTAGAGAAGAAAAAATATTTAAAAAAAGTAGGATAGATAGAAACTAATATTTTAAATTTAGAATGAAGTTTATGAATTTATCTGAATTGATAAACGTAAAAAACTGGAAAACTTTTTCAATATATTCAGAAACTATCGTATATTTTAATAAAATGTTGTAAAATAATCATTATCCTAGAAATTTCTTCTAGAATATAAATAATCTTTATTATTTTATAATTTGAAAGAAAGTGAAATTCTAGTCTATAAGTATTACAAAATATTCTTAGTTTTTCCATTCATTTTTAATTTATAAAAAATAGTTGAATTAATTGGTTTATTTTATAAATATCAGAATAGTCTGATATTTAAGGATTTAATATATATTTTTTTCTATTATAATATAACGTGATTTTCGAGATTTTTATTTAAATGTAGACAAAGTTTTGAAGACATTTTAAAAATCTAATTCGAAGTTTCTTTTAATTTTAAAATATTTACTAATAAAAATAAATGTAAGTATTATTGGTCTATATAATAATTTCGTAAGAAATAAAAATTTATTTCCAAACATTTTAAGAGTGAATTCATTTTATAATTTTTGGAATTTCTGCCGGGAAGATTCTGTCGCGGACAATCGTTACAGGAAAAAGCATGGACGACGACCATTATACTACACGAAAATTTTAATTAATAATTTAATTTTTATTTATTTTTGTGTATCGATCGATGGGAAATAAACGGGGAATAAACCAAATTAGAAAAAAATATTCTGGCAAACTATGTAATAAATTACGAAATTTATCTGCGTATTTGTGTATACATTACTCGTATCTACGTCACGGTGGTCGCGTTATCTCAAATATTTAAAAATTTTCTAAGTCGTACGATAGCGATCAGCGTGTAGAAAAATTGCATTGATTAAATAAAACGAGTTATTTCCGAAACTCGTGATTATGAATGACATATTAAGCGTATCTATTAAGATTAAAAATAGAGATTCTCACCTTATCTGATTACGTGTTGTTTCTGCCGAGGGGGGGGGAATAATTGAATCGGTTGTCATGACGACTAGAATCGAAATGCACGTGTTGACTTCATTGAATAATCTTAATTGTTGTCACGGCAACGCGCGTGCCGAGTATGAAATTGATGACACTAGTGACGAAAGGAGTATTAGAAAGAGCACGTGACACGTATACATCCCCGTTTAGTAGATAACTCCCACGTGCTATTGAAATGAGTAAACCAAGGGTGACTGACTGCTTTAATACGAGGATAAATTCTTGTTTTTATCTCGTGTTACTTTTATTAGAAGCGAAAATATATATATTTATTCACCCCGTGCTGTTTCTATAACTGTATAAAACTTCGGACGGGTTTAAATTCGTTTTATTCGTCGTACGACTCGACTTGTGTCTGGTTTCGGTTTAAGACGGATGATCTAAAATTCATTTTTTTATCGAAGAATATTGTTTTAATCACTTTCGACTTTTACAACAATTAAACTCGAAAGTAGTTTGTTTATATTAAATTAAATTACAGTACTTTACGATAATTGTGTTTATAATTTGATAAAAATTCGAATTGGCGTTTTGATTTAATTTCTGAAATTATGAAAGGGTGTTAAATGAAAGTAGATTGGATTTAGTATATCCAATATTCTACAATTTCATGGCTGGTTTTTATGGTTTTCTTTCAAGATAACACATAAAAAAAAAGGAGCAAAACTTTGCACGCGATATTTCATCCCGATGATGATATCTGGGATTGGTTAGGACAAATTGATGACATCGTAAAATTTTCTATTGCAAGAAGTAAATAATTCTTTAGCAGAGCTACCAAATTCCAAAAAAAAAAAAAATATTTAAGTTTTTGTTTAGTTCTGGTTAATCTTGCCTGTGTGATTAACTTAATTACGAAAACTAAGCATTAATTTAATCATTTTATTATCGGAAGTTATAAAAATGTCAAAACGGTATGCATTACTATATTATTTGATAAGTAGGTAATACTTTTCGGGATAAAAACTCTAAGCAGCATTAAGCGTTTCCTTTCATAATTTTTCTTTCCACTAAAATAATTTTTTTTTTCTTTCTGCCGGAAGAAAATTTAACAAAGGAAAATGCATTAAAGTATTTAATAACAAAACCTTATATTAGCTTTATATTTAGGCTACATTAGTAAAATTTTCTAATATGATTAATTTCTTCCTTTGATATAAACACTCTTAACTAAGTGCAAATGTTTTTTAATATGTATAAACATAGTATAAAAATCAAAATATGTATGTATGCATACATTTGTTAGATAATAGGCTCTATACCGTTCAAATAATTCTCAATAAATTTGATACGAATATACTTCGATGCCCTAATACTGCACCCAAACTACCCCAAAGCCCACCGGTTTTAACGTAAGCCAAAACAATATCGGGCACACGCAGCTATTTTTTTTTTTTAACTGTTTAAGAGGCTTCCGTATTTAGTATTCTTTTATTCACCCAAAGCCCATCCTCTCAAAAGTTCGGGCACAGGCAGTATATTTAAAAATGATCGCGATCTTAAAGAGAGATTTAAAATCTTAAGAAAATAAGCGCATCGAAAATTTCACTTAAGAAGTTTAAAAGATGTAATCGATATATTTTTGAAGTTGTGTTTATTTAATAAAGGAAATAACATATAGTATAATAATAAAAAAAGGGGGAAAATATCCCATCTATATAGGATCAAACCGGATAAAGTTTTCTCGATCTTCATAAAGAATCCTATCACGTGGTGACATTGCAGAGAGATCAAATCAAACAGTCCCGAGGCTAGTTGAAAAAAAAATATTGATTTTATACAAGTTAGAATGGCTCTGACAACTATTATAAAAAAATGACGTGTTCGTTCTTCAAAAAATAGAGCAGAAAAACAGAAACGTAAGTCAATTCGATGAATTGTTATTAAATTTCATTCCGGTATATCTTTAAAAATTATTAATACCTCTTTTCTCCCATCGTATCCGAAGCATTTAAAACTTTTATAGCAAAATATTAAACATATTTATTTTAAAAAATATGGCAAAATGCAAATTACATACCTTATTTTAATACGACATCGTTTTTTACTCGCGACAACTTAAATTATTAAAATGGCAAGCAGAAACAATCAAATTTTTTCTCCTCTTTTATCCCGAAAAATATTGAAAAAAATTGTTAGAATCTATATATTTTTTTATTATTTATTTAAATGATTTTTACTTTTTACAAACACACACACACACACACACACACACACACACACACACACACATATATAGATATATATACACAATGTATGGTAGAAGTTATAACGAACTGACAAGTGCTAGAGGCAAAATGACAAGAATAAAAGTCGAAGAGAATGGACGTTCATTATCGTCCCAGTCTTTTCTTATTCTGTTGGGAGTATAGAAAAAATAAATAAAAATAACAAGCTGGTTAAATAGAAAAAAAGGGGGAAAGTACGAATGAGTTTAACGAAAAAGTTTGGTGTTTTTCCTTTCCAGTCACGATTCTTCGCGTTATTCACCGTATCGGAAGTCTCGTGCGTTTGTTTTATGAGCTTACAGTTACTATGGTAACGAATCAACCACATGATGTGTGGACACGTGTGAAGTATCACGCGATCACTGCCCGATGATGTCATTCTTACGGTGCAGGTTTTATTACCTTATAATTCTGCCTGAGTTCTCTCGCCCTCTTTCCAAAGAAAAATTAAGCTAATTCCCTTTGGTAGAAAGGAGGGAACGTACTTATTGCGTTTTCCTCATTAAGGGAAACAAATTCGAGCTTCCAGCAATAAGAATTTCTAGTTTAACAAAAGTTTTACTTAATTCAAAATTTTCGATTGTACTCGGTGGAAATTAAAACGGGACAAATTAACTGCGTGCCATTCATTAAAATTATCTTTACAAATTACGAACGTAGCCAGCCAGGAGATGCCTTATTACGTAAGCCCAGATATAATTCGACTGTTTGCATATGCTGGAAGAGCATTGATTTCGAATGAGGGATGCGGACATGTGATTTTAGTGTTTGGTTTGTACAACCTTTTCCATTTCGGTCACGTATCGTTGGAGAAAAGAAGCGTTGACGCATGACGAGAAACATTCGACGTGAGTTGCTTAGAGATGCTTCCATTTTTTTTTTCCTCTACAATTTTCCGATTTTCGGATTTTTTAACGCCGACCGTCGTTAATTAAAACGCGTTACGCGTATGACACACATACGCCCGATTATGAAACTTTCGTCACCAGATGGCGTTTAAACGAGATTGGATCCGTAAGAGATCGATAAAACCTCGACTGCTCTAATTATTTTAAAATCTATTGTTTTTTTTTCTTAATAATTAAAATTTTATAGGGTTGGTTTTTTTTAATTACCGTCCGTTAATTTAAAGCGGTGTATATTTTTAAAAAGTTTAAGTAACGCGTGTAGACTACGATAGGAAAATGTTTAAAGAAAAATTTGTAACGTAGACGTCAATCATATTTTAGTTCCGTCAACGAACGACAGGGGACTCGGTGACGTCACCAGCCTGACGTTTTCATTGTAGGATTAAAAGATAGGCGTCCCACTTCTAGCGGGGTGCATGCGCAATGTTAAATGCCCGAAGAGGTACACGTCCTTCGTCTGGAAGCGGGGTCAAGCCCCGAAAACCAGTTTAGTAAGAGGGCAAAGGAACCGGACGCGGTCATACTCTTTGTCCCTCGATATATTTTACCTCCCCCTCCAGACTTTCCGCTCGACCGGAGTCGTTGCCATGGTTTCCTGCTCTACAGAGTTGCGAAAAACAACATCCACCCCTTCTACCTTCCTTAGACAAATGAGACTGAACCGTACTCCAACGGTTTCTTTGATAACGAGGAAGTTTCTCTCCCACGTGAAAAAATAATAAAAAAAAAGACAAATAAAAATAAACGTTATTACTTTTGCACTTTTAAAATTACCTTTTTTGTTTTTTCCGACGAATATTACTCATCGAAAAGTATTGTTATTAAGTTTTTCGATTACAACAATTACAAACACTTTCGACATAAAACAGCTGTACAGTGACGTCACCGGATGATAGATATCCACTGCCGCTATCGATTGGTCGATTCCGATAGTGACGTCACAAATGCGCATCCTTATTTGTCGAGTCACTAACCATCAAATATTTCTCTACGTTTAACTCGTCGCGTTCATCGACCTAACGTATAGACAGACACGTTACGAGTTTTTTTATAACTTAATTTTTTAAATGCACCTAACTAACGAAGATATTACGCTAAACAATCCGCGCCTTGTTATAATTAGGCCGCGTTTCGTTTCGCGTACTTCGGGATATGACATACATTTTTCTGTGACGTCACCAGCACGGATTTTTTTTTTACCAATAAAGAAATGTTTGTGGAGAGAAAAAATAGAAACCGTGCGAAGAGGAGGAAAGTTTTTTTTTTTCTTTTTGCAACGTAAGTAAAGCTATAAACGAACGGATTATAGTGCTGATGTCACGCGAGCAATCCTGCCACCGGAACGGAGATGATGACGTGTTGCCCAGACGCATTGGAACTTTCTATTAATTCTTTGCACCGTATGCAATGACGAATCGTCAATAACAGTTTCTCATTCTAAGAATAGCTCTCTAGTGATTAAAGAGAATGTCATAGTGTTGAAAACAGACGAAATAAGCTTCCTTACGTAATATACGCCACCGTCCCTCAGAAAAAATAAAATATTTTTTGCATTAATATGAGTTGTTGCCTCGGCCATTAATTTATTTTTTATTTTCCTCCTACCTTATGTTTTTTTGCAATTTCAGATAAGTCATGTTGTGGTATGTCAACTTTGTCAAATAACAAAGGAGACTCTCCCTACTTATTTCGCCTGCAGCTAAAGGGGGACGAAGAATGAAGAGGGGTAGGAAACCAGACCATTCACACGCACATGCTTTAAACCATTATCGACGACCTCGAATTTTATATATATATATTTTTTTTATTTTATTATTAGTTCAACCGGAGAATGATTTTCGTCTGTGCATTCTTCGCTGCGTGCGATGACGTCATCGGATCCCGGTGTACGAATTATTGCTATTAATAAACCGAAATTCGATGATGTCACTGTTACTAATGTAAATCGACTTTGAACGAAACTTTTCGAGCGAAACGCTGGCTTATTCTTTTATTATTGTTGGCTGCAGACGGATCCGATCGGTTCCACAACGTTGCATTTCGAATGGTATCGATGGTGACGTCACTACAGGTTGCACACTTATAGAATGGCAGAAGAACGAGCAGGAACTGTTCGTTCGAATTTCTGCCATTCTATACGTGAGGAATAGTAATTTCGGATATGTGCACGTTTTATCGTATCCTGTATTTCGATCGAGTTTAAATAAAATTCGATAGGCAAAAGTCTATAATTAAGAGGAAAAAAATAACGAGAGTTTTTTGTTACAACACGCAAAAATGTGGAAATTCCACCATCCATTCACACTTGATCATGCCTGACTTGACAGCACATCCCTGCACCTGTGCAACTACCTTCCACCTCTTCCCAATGGGGCACTACCGAAGACGTGACAGTCTTGGCATTTTGCCCTGGGGGCGTTACTGCAGACAGCTCCGCATCGGATCTCCCCCCTTATATTTAGTGACGTCATGGGCAGAATAGCCGTAGCAGCTGGGTACGAGGCGAATCTGGTTTGGCAACGTGCCAAATGCTTTTCCCTAGAAACTGTCTCCCGTACACGTACATTGATTGGCTGAAGGGAAAGGGGATAAGAGACATGCGTGCTGAAAAAGGTGTTCCGAGAATTTTTGTTTGGTCGAGCTGGCAGAAAAGACATTTCTCTCGGAGTTAGAAGCGAAATTTTAAATATAATCTCGTTTCTAAACTGAAAACTTGTCAATATAAGAGAGCAACACTAATAAAACCGTGGCGATTTGCCACGAGAAAGAAATGAGAGATGTGGTTTAGAAAGCTGCGTCGGAGTGTGGAATCGATTGTCGAGTAAGCAAACCACTCGGTGATGGCGTAACGATATCAAAGTATCCCCTGCCCGGAAATCAGCTGTGCTGAGAGAGACCTCTAGCGGCAGTGACGTCTTTCAGACAACGCCTCGCTTGTTGCTGGACTACGCTTGCGCAAAGCGTCCCCTCCCATATCCAGGCAATTGTAAGCTAGTGGGTAGGAAACAGTGCTAGCTACCATCGCAGAGCGCGCCGTGGTAGAAGTATAACCCACCAATGGTGAAGATGTCGGCTCTGTCTCGTGGACAGAGGCAGCACTGTTACCTCTGTGACTTACCGCGTATGCCATGGGCAATGCTCAATGATTTTAGTGAACCAGTCTGTCGGGGATGTGTTAATTACGAAGGAGCGGATCGGATAGAACTGGTACTGGAAACCGCTCGTCAAATGAAACGAGCTCACGGATTCCAAGAAGGTCGTTCTGTATACAAAACATCGCCGGTACCTTCTGTTTCACGTGGACATTCGGAAATTCTGAACGGAACGTCAGCAGTTACAGTTACTGCCGAGCCAACAGTCATTCCCGTGCACGCTGCAACTGCCCGGTCGCCCGTTCCCGCCGTGTCGTTGGAAAGGTATCCTCCCCACGATCCCAATAGGGCCCGTGCAGCCTTGCTGGAGTATACCACCAGCCAACGGCTAGGTAACAGTTTACACGGGCACAGAGTGGAAGAAGTACCTCACGATGCCACAACGGCCGCATTGAATCGTGGAAGCCCCAGTTTGGGAAACAGAGCGGTGAGTGGTTTACCAGTGGCACCTCCGCCTCCACCGGCACCGCACGTACCGCTGACGACAAGTACCACGAGATCAAACAACAAACGCACATCGGAGAGAGACGACGATGACAGTTCCGCCACATCCGAAAATTCAAAGAGGACCATGTTGGAAGATCACGGTGTTAGACCCCCGTTAACGAGAGGGGAAAGTCTGCCCGCCGCCGTTAGTGTTATGGGGGTGCCGTTCGATGCACGTTACAAGAAAGAGCACGCAATGGTTGGCAGAGTGTACTCTTTTGACGCTGCAACAAGTTTAAAAGCAGGTAAGACTCTCGTTTGCCCGACATTACTTCATTACACCGTCCGAGAAATGTTAAAAATTTTATTACTTGCTAAATTAATAACCGGAAGTTTATGACATCCACCGTAACAGCGAAAACGGTTACGTTTTTTCTTTTAAATGTAACTTCCCATTTCCTCCATCGTACGTAACCTAGTGTTTCGACAGGAAACGTAATGTCCGTAACTGCGTGACATCATGCTGACGTCATGTGACCCGTACTCGATACCCGGGAGATACGCCTGGACCGACGCCAAACCTGCCACCTACAATCCTCCCGCAGTAAACACCTGTGCTAAGAATAGTGGAAACTGCCGTGTGGCTGTGCCGTGACGTCACGAATGCTAATCGGAATCCTAGTAGTAATTTTTGCGTAACTTTCCGGACTGGTTTTTTTCTTTCTTTCTTTCTTCTCATTTTTAGGTCGAATCTAGGATCAGTGGTCTTATGGAATTCGCGCATGCTCGGTAATTATTTTAATGCATCGAGTTTTCTCGGCTTTTTAACCGGCAAAATGAAAGCGCCGGCAGAGACCAGACTCGAATTTCGAAATGTTCGTGCATAAATAATCCACCAATCGCCAGTAAAACTGACAGTTTTGTATTATTAACCGACACTTATATTTTAGAAGGTGTCGAAAAATAAAAGTTTCGCTTAAGACCCATTTTATTGCCACGGCATGGTAAAGCGCAAGTGTTACGGCGCAAAGAATTTCAAGTATTTAAACAGGTGAAAAACCTGTTGCATTTAATAATATTTGTTTTTAGCCACGCACCTGGTTAATTTATCGCACCGCATTCGTCCGATTTTATTATTTCTGTCCGTCTGGCAATTTTATTGCATTTAATAATTAACCGCCGTTGCTAAATAATCGTCATTTAAAAATATCAGGATAGGCGCATTTTTCCTTTCCTTTTAAATCAAAATAAAGTTTTAAATCCTGTTTTACGGGCTGGGAGTTAAATTTTTGCAGATAATTGTATACATTTCTCGAATCTCTGGGGATTAAACGATACCGGAAAGCGTATTAGTTTGGTGATTTTAATGTTGTCTTGTTTTTTTCAGCTTTCAATGCCATCAATAACGTCAGCACCACATCGGCCAGCACCGTGTCGCCATTAAGCAACTGCACGACAACTCCGCCAGATGCCAGCAGCTCTTCGGGCCCAACTCAGAACGGACAATCACCCATGGCATCTCTGATGTCTGTCACCGACAATCTCCCACCCGGATCGCCGCGTAACAGCGAGCAAACGGCCACTAACAGTAACAGCAGGCCCGCATCGGCCACATCCCGCCATTCGCCCAATAGCACGGCTCCTCCCACCGGCAAAAAAACCCCGTCGGGCGGCCGCCATAACGTGGGCACCGGCGATTCTGAAAGCATCACCACAACAACTAGCGTCCCGTCTACCACCGCTCCCGCGGATGCACCCCTTCCGGCCGCTCCCCTGAAATGCACCCTGTGCAACGAGAGGTTGGAAGACACACATTTCGTCCAATGTCCGTCGGTACCGCACCACAAATTCTGTTTCCCCTGTTCGCGCGAGAGCATCAAAAGTCAGGGTGCGGCCAACGGTAACGAAGTTTACTGTCCCAGCGGCGAAAAGTGCCCGTTGGCTGGATCTAACGTTCCTTGGGCTTTTATGCAAGGCGAAATCGCTACCATCTTGGGCGAGGAATTCAAGATTAAAAAAGAACGCGAAACTTAAAAAAAAGATCCTCGTTGGAATTTGGTCTGAAAAAAAAATATCAACGGCACACACGTAATTCCCATGCGAAATGCGTGCTTTGATAACGCTTTCGATTTTACGGTTTTCTCCATCCGCTTCCGTTATTTTTACTTAAGTCGGACGGAAGTTGGGTGAAAAATTCGGCTCGACTCGAAAGTCGTAACGCCGTACAATATACAGTAGAATTGACGGGAAAGAATTAATAAAAACACACACCGTAACTCGATTTTTTTGCAGTTCCGGCCGGCAGAATGCTGAAGTGTTACGGAAGTATGCGCGAGATATTAAAAAGGTCATCGTGTTCTCTCAATATACATTTCTCTCTTAAAATCTCTCTCTATCTATCTATCTTTATCTATCTATCTTTCTCTAGTTCTCTCGTCGTGCCCCCATCCCTCGGCATGTATATCGTCAGCCATACGTTTCTTTTTGCGACCAAGGATACAAAGAAAAACAAATTACGTCCAGTCGCGCTAAATTTTTGAATGTCGTGTTGTTACATTTGACGGATTTAATCGCTTTTACGTGTTCGTGAGCAATCGGGCAGCCATTTTTTTTATTTAAAAAAAATCTTCGTGCGCCCTCCATCTTTCTGGGAAACTCCGTCAATAAACTGTTATCGTCTCGGAAGTGTCTGGTATTTGTCGTCCCCGTTCTCACCTGTACAGATGTTTTACTTTTTTTTTTTTGGACACCCCCTCTAAAAGGCGTTGTTGTCTATAGGAGTATTTCGATACCTCTCGAAGTGAGAGATTTTAGAATTAAAAAAGAAAATCGATCTCTCCGGTTTAATATCGACCACTGACGTAACAGTTGCCGTGTACGAGTGTTTTTCCGTTTCTCACTGGGGAGGCAGCTCTGTCGTCTCGCTAGTCACGTGATCGCCGTGTCCCAAACTCGATTCGTCTGGTCTCAAAACATAAAAAGCCAATAAATAACGGTAATAAAGCTGTTGGGTGTAGTTATGTTAGAGTCTTTCCCCTTTATTGTGTTATGTATGTCAAGTTTTTAGTAAAAAAAAAAAGGAAAAAATAATGATAAACTGGGGAATTCTCTTGTATTCGATGTTCACATGTGATGACAATGATGAACGTGTTTATATATATATCGTCTTGTAAATAAAATGACAGTTCTTTCGCCAAGAGACTGCTTTACAATTCTTTTCTTTCCCTCTTCGCGTTTTAATTCAAGTGTGTAATTTACTATACCGGCCACACGTGTACGTATAAATCACTCGATTTTTAACTTGTACCGTTGTAATTCGAAACATTAGAGTATTTTTTTTTTTTAAACGTTGGTATTTTTATAATAATAAATAACGGTAAAATTGAGTGTTTTTTTTCCGTGCGCGTATTAGATGCATGTGACGTATTTTTTTGGATGTTTGCCATATAATTATGTGAGTAGAATAGTGTTCACTAAACCAAAAATAAAACACTGTTCGCTAGAATATTTTTCGTGGTAAAATATATAAATTCGAAGAAACCGAAGGTAAACTATAATTACGTAAAATTCGGTTACAAGAAAGCACACATTCCTGCCCTTATCTCTTGTGCAAATTCGTAGAACGTGACACGCTTACCAAACTATTATACCTGCATAGATATACGAGATATATTGGAAACATGTTGGAAATTTATACTTGGCGCATAATAATTTACCTATCTGTTACCGACGTTATCTGATAGTTAAGATTTATATATATATATATATATATATATATATACATACNTTGAATGCCACACCCAGAAATATCTTTCTTATTTCGCACCTGTTAAAAAATATATATATACATACATACAAGAAAAATGGGTTTAAACGTCATAGAAATTACGTTTTATACGTTTCCTATCGATTAAATATAATTGGAGAACATTCAGATTTAAGGTAGACATTTAATACTTTATTTGTATAACTAACCGGACGTCATCGTAACTGTGGTTACTCTATAAAGATATATATGTATATATAGATTATAAAGAAGAAAACGTTAAAAAGCATTAAATCGTGTGTAGGAAGATTGTTAGCTTTTGAAAAAACACAACGCCCCTCGACACAGTGTATGCTGCCTACGTCATCTTTCTAGATACATTCTTAACAGTAAAAACCAGTACGAGGTTGTTCTTTTAAATAGATACGTGACGGGGGACATGTTAAATGACGTCAGGAATCCGTTGCCGAAGTTTTTGTACATTTAGAATCGGACGAACAGACTAACAAACTCCCCGTCGAGAAGTATACGCGTAGTTGCTTATAAATAGTCGTATTAAGACGTAAGAAATGTTTTTCATTCATTTAAAGGGCAGAAACAGATAACAAATCGATCTTCTGTCGATCGAAATTAAATATAATTAGAATTTTATGTAGTCCTTTCTACTTTGGTCATAACACGGCAATAATGTAACGCGCGTAATTTGAGAATAGGATATTAAAAAAAGGAACAAGAAAAAAGTTGTTTACATCCAGCAAATACAGTTTATAGCATTGAACCATAGTAACAAACGGAGGCAAACGCAGCCACCAAGGTCGTACGACATCCTGCAAGCCAAACTACGATTACGTCATTCGGTGCAGGCGTTCTGCCGTGACGTCACGCAAGCGGGATGGGTCTAGAGCACGCGCGGTGTAGCAATGCGGTGCGATGACGTCATCGATGGTGGGCAAACGTTTGATTGGTCAATAACCCTTTTTTTTTTAAAAATACATGCGTTACGCTAATGATGTTTTGGCAATTTTTTAAAATTAATTATATTACCACGACATTTTTCTAGTGCAATATTTATTATTTCTCTTATAAGTCCGATTTTGAAACGGTACAGGTGGTCAATGATGTGGTAAACACCAGCCATCCACTCGTAAAGAGAGAAAGAAAAAAAAAACACCTGCCGAAGATTTACAAGGACATCGTAGTGGAGATCTTTCGACATCAACTCACACACGAATGTTTACATATATACGTATATATATATATATCTTTTTGCTCGTGTTTCTAAGAATTTGCAGCATGCTATTCTATGTATACGTCGTATTATCAACCACATATCCCGTACGACGGACTATTTTCGTTTCGTCATTCTCCTCAACCGTTAGAGCAGTAACTATTTAAGATTAATTTGGCGTTATTCCAACCATCTCTAAATTTTTCTTATTCCTCGTTTATTTCGCCATACTCCGTTAAATTCGAAAAAACGCATCTTTCATTTTTTCCCACCATAAAAAAAAGTAACGTAGAATGAATGCATGCGACACGTGATCGACAGGAACTCGGAGTCCGTGACGTTGCCGGTTACTGGGGTTTGACCTGACGTCAGATAAATCGGTGACGTCACACGGTCGTCGAACTGACGAACAATTACTTTCTGTGAAAAAAAAGGAAAATGGATAATGACCGTTTGATCGTTAGAGGGCGAAAATCAAAGCGTGACTCTATATAACCCCCCCCCCAATTTGAGACCGATATAGAACGAAACCTACAATTATATAAAGGGGTGGTAATTCGAAGCGTTTTAAACAATTCGAACAATGCAATATATATATATGTGTTATATATATATAAACGTATATATAGTTTATGCGTATAGTCTGTATATTTCCTGGTTTAACATAATTCAGAAGCAGAATACTGTATGTGTATTTAACTATTTATCTTGGAGAGATAAAAAAAACTGGAAAAATATTAAAACAGTATTTATTTTTAATCAATTTTTGTATTTTGCAACTACTGATAATTTATGTTGTCGGTACTATCTGGTTCTTAAAGATAAAAGTCATTAAAGACGATAATGCATCTGATGTCATGCGATAAATCAAACGGGATAGGTATCCATAAGACAAATATTGCTACAAAAACTTCCTCTTGGCCTACAAGAAAAACAAAAAACGAAAGTAATGCAGTGAGAATTATCGACGAATTAATTATATTTACATTATAAAAATTCCAAGAAAATTATGATTTAATTTCCATGCCCCTTACTCGACACGTATCAGATTTCCTTGGCAGAATAAGTGGTCGTATCGTATTATCCGGTATCGAATTCGTTATAAAAGTCGAGCGAAACAAGATTGCACGGTATATTGTTGCAGGATAATTAGGTCATGCAATCACTTCCGTTTTGATAATGTCTGCACCGTAAAATTTTATTTATTAATAAAGCAATAAGCGTTACGCTATTAACGATCTTATAAAAATTATACCCGTAATTATTTTTACTTCAGGGACATGGGACGAATTAAGTCCAGACATCAGACAGTCCGGATATTTTTAAAAAATAAAATAAAATAACACGCACTTGGAGATTATAACGCTATCTTCTGAATTAAATTCTGATAAATATCCTATTCTAAAACTTGTGTAAACTGCGGTATCGATAAAAACGATGATAAAACTAGTTACAAAAGAACACGTTCCGAGACCACGAAGGACTTTCTCATAAAAGGGAACGTTTTTCTTATTCGTTCCGGTATCGATAATATAAATGAGAGAAATGAGAACGGAATTCTCGAATAAGGATCTATCCTTGAAATTAATTATGGAAGAAATCTGATTTAGTTTGTATGCCCGAAACGTATCGAGCGCGCTTAATACAAGCCTATAGAGTAAGAGGACGACGACGACGACGACGATTATTTTCTCTTCCTTTCTTGCTTTCCTTCTTTCGACTTTTCCTAATTATTTTAGTCGATAACGTTCTCTTCGCTGGTAATTTCGTCATTATTAGATACGTTATCCGTCCTTCTTTCTTCACCGCTACGTATCGATAGATCAATGTTGACGGATAACGAACAGTTTATAATCGGTGATTCTATCTTTGTCAAAATATTTCGTAATTGCATAATATAAATCTTCCAAGTAAAAATATCTAAGGATAAAAGTGAAGAATTTTATTTATATATTATAGAATATGTCCTTTTAGAAAAATAAACAGGTTTGGGGGGTGAAAAAATACGAAATTAACAAATGACATGGAAATCGAACTTAAATAGCATTAAAGTATTTCAGAATTTTAACCATCGTAAATCAAATTTTGATTTGACAGATATAATCGTTCTTTTATTAGAAAAAAAAAAAAAATGTAAAAATTCAATTTTATTTCGCCTCAGGAATCGTCCAAAAGAGGGAGTCTCGGTTCCTATCAAAATCCGTTTTCGGTTACTATGGTAACGATAAAATAGTGAATTTTTTTCCTTTCATAGTATACTATTTCAATACCTCGAAGAAGGTTTTTTCTTTACTTTTTTCTAAACTTGATAAAATTCTGCACAACTGACACAAACGATCAAACGAAACTTCCCCAAATAATTTTTTTTTTCCTACCTTGAGTCGAACGCCGCCTGACGTACATTCTAAGTAACGATTAAAAAAAAGTCAAAAAAAAAAAATCGAGAAAAATAGCACCGATGTTTGTCGTCATGGTAACCAACTAAACACGTGATTCTTATTTCGATCGATAGGGTGTGGTTGCCACTTTTACCAAAATTTTTAAACAAAAATTCACCGAAATCGCGGTACTCTCTTGTACGAAGTTATAATTTTTTTTTATTTTATTTTATTTTTTAAATTATTCTCTGAGAATATTAATATAAGTTTATATCGCTGTTAAAATTCAACACACGAATCTTTTCGCGGAAAAATGTATTTATTTGAATCATTAACACGAGTTAGTTTTATATAATTGAACCGAAACCATTTTTGGTAATGTCACCTCAGGTGATTTTAACACATGTTTATTTATGTAAGCCAGAAAGATTCTTGCCAGAATTACTAAAAGAGGGTGTTCATATATATTAATGGTAACCATAAATCTGTTTTGGATCGAATGCAAAATAACCCGTTTCCATCTCTATTAAAAAATATATATATATATATATTTCCTATTCGTAAACAATGATCTTACATTTTTTAATCTAAAGATAAAAATAAAATTTATTTTCAAATGCAAAAAAAGTAAAGCAAAAAATCGCATTATCGTAAGTGTTTGATATCGAGTTATTGTAATAATTACCGAATCACGGCATGTTGGCAGCACGGAAACGTTCCTCTATCGATTCTTCCACCTCTGACCTTTCTCGGGGTCACGTGACACGCCCTCCCTCCGTCGGTACTAACGTGTGACTCGACTACAAACTCTGCAATCCTCTCTTATCAACAAAATAATAATAATAGTAAAAAGATTAACCGAATTCTTCTAAGGAACTTTCTAAGATTTTTTTTTTCATCCTTCTAAAATACGCTCATTAATTAAATGTAAATATGCAAAATAGTTTCGCTTGTATCGAATGGAAGTTTATATATAATATAACAACAACAGATTGATTTAGAAACGTGAAAGAGGTGTTTTCTAAGATGTGAATGAACTGTTTAAAATGACATTAGTTGCCGTGTATCTATCTCGTGACACACTACCCATTCGTCATCACGTGATTTGACCGTGACTGAAAAGATGGTGAAGGATGTATATACGATAGTTTGTTTTTATATATAAAATAAACACTGAACGTTTCGTTCTTTTGTATAAGATTTCTGTAAAGATTCATCAATTTTCCTTTTTCAAACGAAAAAAAAAAAACTTGAGGTCCTCCTTAAAAATTGTTAGATGGAAACTTTTTTCTATTGATCCCGTTTGCATCGTTGACTATGAATGATCGGTTTCCCATAGTTTTTCTTAGTCTTCATCTTCTTTGAGACTGTTTTATCTTGATAGTTTCATCGAGGTGATAACTGATATCCGATCGCTATCTAATTATTAATAGCCCGAACCTCTCTGTATAACCGCTATTCAATTAAAGACATAAACATTTAAGTAACACTCTTAAAAAATACATAAAAGGAACAGAGAAAAATTGCATTTTCTTTAACTTGACGGGTTCTAAATTAAGTTTTATATCTAAAATTTAAAAAAAAATGCTTCTGTACTAAATAAGCATATAATTAATTAAAAAAGAATTTTAAGAGGAATATTTTTTTAAAATTTCCGTCCAATAAATATGATAAAATATAATTAATTGAAAAAATGGAAAAATTATTTTCTTTAATAATATTTGGTTTCCTTTTTTAATTTTACATTTATTTAATGTATAAAATATATACACCTTCTCCTATTTTCCTTCGTCGTTATTTGTGGCTGGTTTGAATCCAAAATAGGCGAATGAACAGAAACAGGAAAAAAAAATGCATTCGAAAAATGGGAAAATAAAGAAAAAGAAAAGGAAACAACAAATGAAAAGCATTCGGATACGGAAAAAAGAAAGCACGAGATTAAAAATACACAGAGCGTAAAAGTAAAAAGATTCTCAAAATCTCTAATCAGGTACCGGGTCGGGGATATTCTAGGGAAAAAAGGGGAGAGGGGAAAAGAGAAAGAGAGAAAAACTTGGCAATTTTCCAACTCGGTCCGGAGATTCTAGTGGTGACGTCATGGCACGCTAGATCCTCGTTTATTTCCGTTTGGTGGTAGAAATAGACATCCGGCCCCGTCGGTCGGCGCACCCTCTAACAGCCTGCGGGGGTGCCAACGGTGCCAATGGCAGAGTTCGTGCAACCTTGAATTGCGCCGCATCTGTCCGGTGCACACGGAGCGGTTGTACGCTATTTGTATTTGACACCCGGTCACGTGATGCGCCGATAACCATCCTTTAAAGATCGATAGTCAAATCCGAAAGAATAGACTTATTCCGCGAGATAGGGAGAACGTTTCTGCAAATCTTTCTCGGAATGTGTGAAGAAAAATTCGAGTTACGGTCTCCAATTGATCTTTCTAGATTACTAGGTGTTAGGGTGCGCTCTTTATTGCAGTTTTTCTAAACCTCTCGTTCTCTTCCTTCTGTTTTTAGCTTCTTCTTTACCGTTCTATTGTTGTTATTGTTGCTATGGTAATAATTATTTCCAATTTTATCGAGGAGACTGCGATGACGTATTTATTTATTTTCGGTTCGAGTCTCGTCGTTTTAATTAAAAAAAATTAAAAATTCAGAATTGGCAAATAATCCGATTGGGGTGAAAAAGAAAAATGCATCCTGGAAATCCGTGACTTGTAGTCTTCCTGTCGTGACGTCATTTCCAATTATAAGAGGAAGTGCAATGTTTGTATCTATCTCTCACATTTCCTGAGGAAAAATTCGTTACTCAAACAAGTTCAACGAAGTTTAATTTTTAAATATTTATCTCAAAGGAGCTACAAAAAAAAAGGAATGAAGGTGCGTGATACTCATTCTCCCCTCCTAAATGTGAAGAAATGAGAATCATCCAAGTAACATTTAAGAACTTTTCTTTTGATCGATATATCTTTATCCACTCCGCTTACTTCTGAAAAACGTTTATTTCAACGTTATATATATATATATATATATATATATATATACATACATACAAGAGGATGCTCTATAAACTTGCAAGGAGTGATTACAGAACTAAATTTTAGAATAAATCATGGTTTANTATATATATATATATATATATATACATACATACAAGAAAAATGGGTTTAAACGTCATAGAAATTACGTTTTATACGTTTCCTATCGATTAAATATAATTGGAGAACATTCAGATTTAAGGTAGACATTTAATACTTTATTTGTATAACTAACCGGACGTCATCGTAACTGTGGTTACTCTATAAAGATATATATGTATATATAGATTATAAAGAAGAAAACGTTAAAAAGCATTAAATCGTGTGTAGGAAGATTGTTAGCTTTTGAAAAAACACAACGCCCCTCGACACAGTGTATGCTGCCTACGTCATCTTTCTAGATACATTCTTAACAGTAAAAACCAGTACGAGGTTGTTCTTTTAAATAGATACGTGACGGGGGACATGTTAAATGACGTCAGGAATCCGTTGCCGAAGTTTTTGTACATTTAGAATCGGACGAACAGACTAACAAACTCCCCGTCGAGAAGTATACGCGTAGTTGCTTATAAATAGTCGTATTAAGACGTAAGAAATGTTTTTCATTCATTTAAAGGGCAGAAACAGATAACAAATCGATCTTCTGTCGATCGAAATTAAATATAATTAGAATTTTATGTAGTCCTTTCTACTTTGGTCATAACACGGCAATAATGTAACGCGCGTAATTTGAGAATAGGATATTAAAAAAAGGAACAAGAAAAAAGTTGTTTACATCCAGCAAATACAGTTTATAGCATTGAACCATAGTAACAAACGGAGGCAAACGCAGCCACCAAGGTCGTACGACATCCTGCAAGCCAAACTACGATTACGTCATTCGGTGCAGGCGTTCTGCCGTGACGTCACGCAAGCGGGATGGGTCTAGAGCACGCGCGGTGTAGCAATGCGGTGCGATGACGTCATCGATGGTGGGCAAACGTTTGATTGGTCAATAACCCTTTTTTTTTTAAAAATACACGCGTTACGCTAATGATGTTTTGGCAATTTTTTAAAATTAATTATATTACCACGACATTTTTCTAGTGCAATATTTATTATTTCTCTTATAAGTCCGATTTTGAAACGGTACAGGTGGTCAATGATGTGGTAAACACCAGCCATCCACTCGTAAAGAGAGAAAGAAAAAAAAAACACCTGCCGAAGATTTACAAGGACATCGTAGTGGAGATCTTTCGACATCAACTCACACACGAATGTTTACATATATACGTATATATATATATATGTATCTTTTTGCTCGTGTTTCTAAGAATTTGCAGCATGCTATTCTATGTATACGTCGTATTATCAACCACATATCCCGTACGACGGACTATTTTCGTTTCGTCATTCTCCTCAACCGTTAGAGCAGTAACTATTTAAGATTAATTTGGCGTTATTCCAACCATCTCTAAATTTTTCTTATTCCTCGTTTATTTCGCCATACTCCGTTAAATTCGAAAAAACGCATCTTTCATTTTTTCCCACCATAAAAAAAAGTAACGTAGAATGAATGCATGCGACACGTGATCGACAGGAACTCGGAGTCCGTGACGTTGCCGGTTACTGGGGTTTGACCTGACGTCAGATAAATCGGTGACGTCACACGGTCGTCGAACTGACGAACAATTACTTTCTGTGAAAAAAAAGGAAAATGGATAATGACCGTTTGATCGTTAGAGGGCGAAAATCAAAGCGTGACTCTATATAACCCCCCCCCCAATTTGAGACCGATATAGAACGAAACCTACAATTATATAAAGGGGTGGTAATTCGAAGCGTTTTAAACAATTCGAACAATGCAATATATATATATGTGTTATATATATATAAACGTATATATAGTTTATGCGTATAGTCTGTATATTTCCTGGTTTAACATAATTCAGAAGCAGAATACTGTATGTGTATTTAACTATTTATCTTGGAGAGATAAAAAAAACTGGAAAAATATTAAAACAGTATTTATTTTTAATCAATTTTTGTATTTTGCAACTACTGATAATTTATGTTGTCGGTACTATCTGGTTCTTAAAGATAAAAGTCATTAAAGACGATAATGCATCTGATGTCATGCGATAAATCAAACGGGATAGGTATCCATAAGACAAATATTGCTACAAAAACTTCCTCTTGGCCTACAAGAAAAACAAAAAACGAAAGTAATGCAGTGAGAATTATCGACGAATTAATTATATTTACATTATAAAAATTCCAAGAAAATTATGATTTAATTTCCATGCCCCTTACTCGACACGTATCAGATTTCCTTGGCAGAATAAGTGGTCGTATCGTATTATCCGGTATCGAATTCGTTATAAAAGTCGAGCGAAACAAGATTGCACGGTATATTGTTGCAGGATAATTAGGTCATGCAATCACTTCCGTTTTGATAATGTCTGCACCGTAAAATTTTATTTATTAATAAAGCAATAAGCGTTACGCTATTAACGATCTTATAAAAATTATACCCGTAATTATTTTTACTTCAGGGACATGGGACGAATTAAGTCCAGACATCAGACAGTCCGGATATTTTTAAAAAATAAAATAAAATAACACGCACTTGGAGATTATAACGCTATCTTCTGAATTAAATTCTGATAAATATCCTATTCTAAAACTTGTGTAAACTGCGGTATCGATAAAAACGATGATAAAACTAGTTACAAAAGAACACGTTCCGAGACCACGAAGGACTTTCTCATAAAAGGGAACGTTTTTCTTATTCGTTCCGGTATCGATAATATAAATGAGAGAAATGAGAACGGAATTCTCGAATAAGGATCTATCCTTGAAATTAATTATGGAAGAAATCTGATTTAGTTTGTATGCCCGAAACGTATCGAGCGCGCTTAATACAAGCCTATAGAGTAAGAGGACGACGACGACGACGACGATTATTTTCTCTTCCTTTCTTGCTTTCCTTCTTTCGACTTTTCCTAATTATTTTAGTCGATAACGTTCTCTTCGCTGGTAATTTCGTCATTATTAGATACGTTATCCGTCCTTCTTTCTTCACCGCTACGTATCGATAGATCAATGTTGACGGATAACGAACAGTTTATAATCGGTGATTCTATCTTTGTCAAAATATTTCGTAATTGCATAATATAAATCTTCCAAGTAAAAATATCTAAGGATAAAAGTGAAGAATTTTATTTATATATTATAGAATATGTCCTTTTAGAAAAATAAACAGGTTTGGGGGTGAAAAAATACGAAATTAACAAATGACATGGAAATCGAANCTGGTTTTTTTCTTTCTTTCTTTCTTCTCATTTTTAGGTCGAATCTAGGATCAGTGGTCTTATGGAATTCGCGCATGCTCGGTAATTATTTTAATGCATCGAGTTTTCTCGGCTTTTTAACCGGCAAAATGAAAGCGCCGGCAGAGACCAGACTCGAATTTCGAAATGTTCGTGCATAAATAATCCACCAATCGCCAGTAAAACTGACAGTTTTGTATTATTAACCGACACTTATATTTTAGAAGGTGTCGAAAAATAAAAGTTTCGCTTAAGACCCATTTTATTGCCACGGCATGGTAAAGCGCAAGTGTTACGGCGCAAAGAATTTCAAGTATTTAAACAGGTGAAAAACCTGTTGCATTTAATAATATTTGTTTTTAGCCACGCACCTGGTTAATTTATCGCACCGCATTCGTCCGATTTTATTATTTCTGTCCGTCTGGCAATTTTATTGCATTTAATAATTAACCGCCGTTGCTAAATAATCGTCATTTAAAAATATCAGGATAGGCGCATTTTTCCTTTCCTTTTAAATCAAAATAAAGTTTTAAATCCTGTTTTACGGGCTGGGAGTTAAATTTTTGCAGATAATTGTATACATTTCTCGAATCTCTGGGGATTAAACGATACCGGAAAGCGTATTAGTTTGGTGATTTTAATGTTGTCTTGTTTTTTTCAGCTTTCAATGCCATCAATAACGTCAGCACCACATCGGCCAGCACCGTGTCGCCATTAAGCAACTGCACGACAACTCCGCCAGATGCCAGCAGCTCTTCGGGCCCAACTCAGAACGGACAATCACCCATGGCATCTCTGATGTCTGTCACCGACAATCTCCCACCCGGATCGCCGCGTAACAGCGAGCAAACGGCCACTAACAGTAACAGCAGGCCCGCATCGGCCACATCCCGCCATTCGCCCAATAGCACGGCTCCTCCCACCGGCAAAAAAACCCCGTCGGGCGGCCGCCATAACGTGGGCACCGGCGATTCTGAAAGCATCACCACAACAACTAGCGTCCCGTCTACCACCGCTCCCGCGGATGCACCCCTTCCGGCCGCTCCCCTGAAATGCACCCTGTGCAACGAGAGGTTGGAAGACACACATTTCGTCCAATGTCCGTCGGTACCGCACCACAAATTCTGTTTCCCCTGTTCGCGCGAGAGCATCAAAAGTCAGGGTGCGGCCAACGGTAACGAAGTTTACTGTCCCAGCGGCGAAAAGTGCCCGTTGGCTGGATCTAACGTTCCTTGGGCTTTTATGCAAGGCGAAATCGCTACCATCTTGGGCGAGGAATTCAAGATTAAAAAAGAACGCGAAACTTAAAAAAAAGATCCTCGTTGGAATTTGGTCTGAAAAAAAAATATCAACGGCACACACGTAATTCCCATGCGAAATGCGTGCTTTGATAACGCTTTCGATTTTACGGTTTTCTCCATCCGCTTCCGTTATTTTTACTTAAGTCGGACGGAAGTTGGGTGAAAAATTCGGCTCGACTCGAAAGTCGTAACGCCGTACAATATACAGTAGAATTGACGGGAAAGAATTAATAAAAACACACACCGTAACTCGATTTTTTTGCAGTTCCGGCCGGCAGAATGCTGAAGTGTTACGGAAGTATGCGCGAGATATTAAAAAGGTCATCGTGTTCTCTCAATATACATTTCTCTCTTAAAATCTCTCTCTATCTATCTATCTTTATCTATCTATCTTTCTCTAGTTCTCTCGTCGTGCCCCCATCCCTCGGCATGTATATCGTCAGCCATACGTTTCTTTTTGCGACCAAGGATACAAAGAAAAACAAATTACGTCCAGTCGCGCTAAATTTTTGAATGTCGTGTTGTTACATTTGACGGATTTAATCGCTTTTACGTGTTCGTGAGCAATCGGGCAGCCATTTTTTTTATTTAAAAAAAATCTTCGTGCGCCCTCCATCTTTCTGGGAAACTCCGTCAATAAACTGTTATCGTCTCGGAAGTGTCTGGTATTTGTCGTCCCCGTTCTCACCTGTACAGATGTTTTACTTTTTTTTTTTTGGACACCCCCTCTAAAAGGCGTTGTTGTCTATAGGAGTATTTCGATACCTCTCGAAGTGAGAGATTTTAGAATTAAAAAAGAAAATCGATCTCTCCGGTTTAATATCGACCACTGACGTAACAGTTGCCGTGTACGAGTGTTTTTCCGTTTCTCACTGGGGAGGCAGCTCTGTCGTCTCGCTAGTCACGTGATC
Source organism: Centruroides sculpturatus (assembly GCF_000671375.1). Lineage (NCBI taxonomy): Eukaryota > Metazoa > Arthropoda > Arachnida > Scorpiones > Buthidae > Centruroides > Centruroides sculpturatus. The sequence goes on from NW_019385587.1 coordinate 140,494, forward strand.
GCCGTGTCCCAAACTCGATTCGTCTGGTCTCAAAACATAAAAAGCCAATAAATAACGGTAATAAAGCTGTTGGGTGTAGTTATGTTCGAGTCTTTCCCCTTTATTGTGTTATGTATGTCAAGTTTTTAGTAAAAAAAAAAAGGAAAAAATAATGATAAACTGGGGAATTCTCTTGTATTCGATGTTCACATGTGATGACAATGATGAACGTGTTTATATATATATCGTCTTGTAAATAAAATGACAGTTCTTTCGCCAAGAGACTGCTTTACAATTCTTTTCTTTCCCTCTTCGCGTTTTAATTCAAGTGTGTAATTTACTATACCGGCCACACGTGTACGTATAAATCACTCGATTTTTAACTTGTACCGTTGTAATTCGAAACATTAGAGTATTTTTTTTTTTTAAACGTTGGTATTTTTATAATAATAAATAACGGTAAAATTGAGTGTTTTTTTTCCGTGCGCGTATTAGATGCATGTGACGTATTTTTTTGGATGTTTGCCATATAATTATGTGAGTAGAATAGTGTTCACTAAACCAAAAATAAAACACTGTTCGCTAGAATATTTTTCGTGGTAAAATATATAAATTCGAAGAAACCGAAGGTAAACTATAATTACGTAAAATTCGGTTACAAGAAAGCACACATTCCTGCCCTTATCTCTTGTGCAAATTCGTAGAACGTGACACGCTTACCAAACTATTATACCTGCATAGATATACGAGATATATTGGAAACATGTTGGAAATTTATACTTGGCGCATAATAATTTACCTATCTGTTACCGACGTTATCTGATAGTTAAGATTTATATATATATATTTTTTTTTTTTCTTCTTGGTATTATCCAAAAACTATTTGCGTCACGTGACCTACGGATTGCTTGTGTCACGACCATTCGAATTAAGATGATGAATTAGCCGTTCCAATTCGATTGCAACGCGTGACTCCACGTTCTTGCAGATTTCTCTCACGATCGGTGACCGAAATAGATGACTCAGGAATGCCGTCATGTGACCAGAAGCAAATTGATCGGGAGGGTGACCAGGTGCGCCTGGGATTTCGAGATCTGATCGTGTGGTTGATGATGTCAATATTTCCAAGGAAGCATTTTGTGGCAATTGCGCTCTTCTCGGTAAACTGATGTCATTGCATTATTTCTAAACAAGGCCCGTAGAAAGATTATCGCTTTTTTTAATGTTTGATGAGGCGTTTTCAGGTAAAATATTATTGAATTTTCGGGAATTTATATAAGACATATTTTGCTTTCGGTGGTTTGCTTACCTCTTATACAGAAACTCTTAATTCGACAATGCCCCTCTCTAACGCGAAAGGTAATGTTTTGATATTAGTAAGATGCCTGGTAATCTCTTCATTGTATTTAATTATCGATATCGTCGGGTTTTTTAATGTAATTACCATAAAAAAAAATTCTATTTAAATTTACGAGTCTGAAGTTGGAATAAACATATCAAAAATTTAAAAGTAGAGATAGAAATCTAAACTTATTTTCGAATACAACGATGCCATTGACCCTGACGTTCCAAATTTCGTTTATTTTTATTAACTAAAACTTGGCCCATTCTTTGGAAATTCTTCTTACGTTTGGCACGTGGCAAGGTAAAATTCGAATTTATGTTACGTAGATAAATTAGGAAGATGGTTAAAAATACGTGACGTCACCGTTATCTTAATAACTCATTTTATAAAAAGAACTTGGCTCGGTCAGAAAGTAATCAGTTTTAAGTGCAAGTATAGGTACAGTACATTGATAAACGAACGCCGTATGAATTTTGCAATAATCGATTAATAACAAACATCAAACAAAGAATAAATCAACGAATTCAATTAAAATTGATGCCGTATTTTTCTTCTATTTTATTAATACGCTTTTATATTTTTATTACATAAAACTAAGCAAAAAAATTCGCGAATAACTTCGATAAATTTTTTAAGAGGCAAAAAAAAACAAAAAAAATCGATTTAGAAACTCCCACCAGAGGGCAATGCACGTAAGCGTCAGACGGCGACCTTCCCCGGTTGTAATGGAACACGCCTGGTGACGTCACGTAGTTGTCGCCTACCGCGTGAATGGAGAAGGTCGAACCTTGAACTGCCGACGTTATATTTCAAACGAGAAGGAAGTAAACTTAGTAAAGCGGACATCTGTCACGCATAAATCGAGTTAATTGATAAACAAAGGCCGAAATAATGCGCAAAATCGATTCCGTTGCAGATGCGGTTACTATGCGACCGAACGTGTGATATCATCTCTCTCCCCGGCGTATCATTGGTAGTCCGATCACGTGCTAAACACACACGATAACCTATCACCTTGTTGTCTCGCCTCGTACCAATTTAAGTAACAGCGAGGTCGTATCCCTTAGACAAACAAGTGCCTCCTCTATCGAAGGATGCGAGACTTCGTACTTCTACATCACAACCGTTTGATTGCGTGTTGATGACCTTGAACGAAAGCGCCTGCACGTGGTGAATAACTACCTCTACCGCATCTTCCCATTGGTTAATTCCTACGTGACGTTTCGGTCGGTACATATTTTTGAAACGGAGCCGTTTCATTGGATAATATTTAAAAAAAATTAAAATTAGAAAAGAGAACACCGCCGTAAAAATAATTAACTTTTAGTAACAATAAATATCATTTTATAGTTTAGTGACGTAACGATTTTAAAACAAAAAAAGACACTAGAGTAACACGATTTAGGTCAGGTTAGAAAACAAATAAGGTATTGTGCAAGAATTTGAATTTAGAGAACAGAACTAAAGTTACGATGTCTATTAATAAATTCATAGCACGTCCGCGCGTTTTTTTTCTTCCTCTATTTTAATAACAGACATTGGCGCGATAATGATGTCCGCCTCTGATCTGTCCTTGTGTAGCGAGACGTAAACACACTTACCCTCCCAAACATGGTAATAGACCCTTCTTTCTCGGGTCTAAGAGGCCAGAACGGGGAGGATAGTTAAGAACAGACAAGGGAGAATTTTTTTTTTCTTAGATACTTCTCGGTGTTAGGAGGTCACATCACAAGGTGCCTACGTGTCTGTCTGAAGAATTCTCCTGGGAATGGGACGAATGTGACACACGGCCATTGGCATTTTTCTCGAAAATACAGGAAAAAAAAAAGTTTTAGAACGGAATAAATGAATTTTAAATTAATTTATTTTCTCAATTCATCACAGAATAAAAACACAAGAAGGAAGAAAACCGAAGATGATGTCATCTACTCGCACACGGAAATACATTACACAAACTCTACACCTTTTTTTTTCGGCTTCCAAATCGATAAAATAAATCAGTAGTATCAGATTAGAAACGATTAGGTAAAAGGTCAGAGAGGTGGTCACAAAATTAATCTCCGGTCAGTCGTGTGTTTGTCGGTCTTAAGTTAGATAATACTAGTTATTTTCGTAAAGCTTTAATCAGTCCCGAAAAGAGTGGACGTGGCATTAGTATCCATGTGCGTGTCCCCGATCTTCGGCTGAGTCATGGCTGCATGTACTACAGGAACTTGTTTGTGACGTGATCTTTTTACCACGCTGACAGATACGGGCATCGATGTTGGATACTTGCCAAGCTGACGTCATTGCGCTGATATACGTGAATATCCGGCGGATCGGCAGCAGATACCAAAAGAGAATGCGTGCAATATCTTATCGGGGAGTAACGTTTTTGGAACCGTGGTGTGATTTTTATGTTGCTGCAACCGGTAGATGGCGTGGCGTGGATTTTAAACAAACAGATACCGAAAGTACCGGAGCTTTATGTTTGTTAGCTCTTACGTATTTGTTTGCGTTTCTATTCCATTTTCGTCTCGATAAAATGCTTAAGTTTAATTACCCCGGGATGGGGTTAATAACTTCGTATTTGCTTTTATTCTTTACCACAAAACATAATCATTTTAAAATATTAATTCATTTTAAACAGTGTAAAGTAGCAAAAAGAACCTCCCCGAATTTCTCGTGTGTAATTTTATTTGTTTAATTGTAACCTTTGTTAAATTAATGCGGTTCTTACTAGTCTCACGGAGTTACTACCTGTAAAATAAATTAATTATTTTCTTTTATTTTTTAAATTAATAGATATAGGATGCGCTTATAAAGCATTATATTATCATTTCACATTTTTCTTTTTATCATTTAAATACATAAATATGATAAAAGGAAAATTTATCTTTCGTAGAATATCTAAATTCGCACATTTTTTAATTAAATAACTTTGAATTTTAAATGTAATCTATACTTTTATCATTTTAAATGATCCTGAATTTGTTTTAAACTTTTCCTAACACTGAAAATACATCGCTTTTTTAACTGGTGGTGCCATCTGTTAGAATAAAATAAAATTACTTTTAATCAAATTATTTTTTCGATAAAGTTTACCTTTTGAAATTTTGTCTTGTATACAAATAAATGTTAATATGCGTTGTATTATATAATAACTATTATTTATATATTTTTACTGGTTTATTTTTTACGCATTATTAAGAAATTTATTTTAAAATTAGCAAAATGGAGACTTTACCGTGTAAAATCTAATCCTTGAATTTGTCCGAAGGATGAAAGCAATGTGTAACCTTGCAAATTCAATCACGTATAATTTGCCGTTATCGCATTCAAACACAACCAACGTTGATTTATTTCACATTTGCATGCAATTAACTTATTGGATGCATCATTTATTCCACGTTTCCACAATATTATTTCGTTCTTAAAAATTCTTAAAATGGGTTTATCATGGTGGAATACAGACATTGATGATTACGATGCCTTTGTTGTTCTAGAATAACAGTCTTAATGGAGATCAACTAGGCAAAGAATGGCTCATTAAACACGCATTATATACACCAAAAACGATTATCTAGTCTTAAATAATGTACTAAATTTTCGTATGCCAGTCGAGAAAGAAGTTTTAAATCAATTTTATAACAATTTGATTGGCTATTTAAATGCAAAATGACTACTATTATCGAGACTAACTATTGGCTTATGCACAGTAATGACAAAGACATTAAAATATGCTCGTAATTATGTTTTACGAAAACTTTTCTATAGTGATACGTAGATTTTCTAACTACAGAGAATATATTTTAAATACTTCATAATTTAAAAATCACTTATCATTATAGAGAAGTAAGAATGTAATTTTTAAAAATTTTTACAGGAAATTAATTGAAGAGAACACAGAAATTCTTCATTTAAGATTTAGCCATTCCAAAGAAAAATTTATTTTACACGTCTTAACATATTGAAGCGGATAAGAGCCTACAATAATTGGTCAACTCTGCCATAAGACTGTGTTCCCGAGCTGTAAAAAGGTTGAATAATGAAAAATCCACGTATTTTCTTCCATTAAATTTCTTGTAAAAATTTTTTAAAATGTAATTATCGTCCTGGCTATTTACTAGTTTTTACTAGATTTAGCAATGTTAATAAGAATATAATATTATTTTTTAAGAAGGTATATATATATATTGTATCACCAGATTTATGAATATATGTAATTTATAACTTCATTTAAATATCCTTGCACAACAAGTATTTAAAATTCATTTTATTTATTTATATTTGTTACGTGAAACCAAAATTAAACTTCATTTCATCGAAGAGTTAAGACCTGAATGGTATGTCTAAATATACACTTTGAAAAATTGCAAAATCAAGCGTGAGGATAAAAATTTCCAAATGATTCAGACAGTTTTGAAGGGCTCTACTTACAGTAACTGTTTATATAAGCATAATGATGCTGCACTTTCTATTAAAAAATGCTTTTGTAATGAAAATATATTAATTGAATTAACAGCTGTATAAAATAAGAAGTAAATTAACACGTATATATATAATTTAAAATAATTAATGCTTAATATATAATGTAAATGCTTATTTTCAGTACTAAATACACAATAGAACTAATGGATTTAAAAAAAAATTCCATTAATTAACTGGAGAAAATAAATACGAAATAATTTCAATTGCTTATCTCTGTATTATTATAACGTAAATTCTCTAAACTATTAACTCAAATAATTGAAAAAATAATAATTATATCAATTAAATCAATACAAATATTAAATTATATAAAAGTAATTTATCATTAAAAACAATTGAAATTATAACACCATTTTAAATCATTATATAGCATACATACACTAATAAATGAAAATGATTTAATTGTTTGAAAATAAAGTTTTGAATAATTTTAAATATTTCAAAAAAGGCATTTAAACGTTTTAAGAGTTGTAAATAAATAAATTTTATAAAAGAATCACTATATGTACAGTTGTTATTACGGAAAAAATATGCGGGAAAGAAAAACATAGAAAATATAATAATAATTTTTTTTTCTATGCACAAATTAAATTACAAATAAGGCATAATAAGGACACCAAACACCTGTATTTCTCAAATTCACAAGTATAAATCAACTTTTGCATCCCTCCTGCTATTATAACTATAATAAACTAAGTATCAGTATTTTCTTTTTTTATCTCAACGTGTAGGAGTTGATCGTGTGATTTCTAAATTTAAGAGATTTCTTATTGTATTGTAGGTGTTTAAAATTGCTTCTTTTGTAGTTAACTGGAAATACCCTTGGGTGGATTTATATAATGTTTGTGTATTGTTATTATATACAGAGTTCCGAGAATAACATTAATGGGACTATATATATAACCTGTATATCTGTCATTGATCTTTGATTTCAAAATGCAAATTTGTATACATAACAATTTTTATGACGTGTATAATCTACGAATTATTAGAAACACCGTGTGAATAAAATATATTATTATTAAATATAAAACATTTTAAAACATTTTAATTAACTCAATCCAATACTTAAAAGTTAGAATATTTTATTTTAGTTTATGGTCTGTGAAAAAATACCGATGTTAAATAATACAACAGAAAAAATATTTTTGTTTATTTTAGAAGAAATTATATGATGTAAATGGTTAAAAATCCTTGATTATAAAGAATCGTTCAAATATATAATTATATATTACAAATATTTTTCTTTATTATTGCAATATTTTAATAATTATATTATTCGATCTTGGACAGAGAAACCTTTATGTAACAAAAATGGCGGATGATGATATACGTAACAATTAGACTTGAAAGAAATGAATCATTCGTGATTTCATTCGAGATCGATACACAATACCGATAAAAATAAATCGATATACAGTAAATGTAGTTTAATAAATCTTTACGTAACCGTTCCTTCAAAATGTTATATGTTGTTTTGTTTACGAAACTCTCTTAACACACGCAAAATATTAATGAAAATGGCATCTATATGAGACTCACTGACTTCTCCAATAATTTATACTTACTCCATATTGAGATAAATGATTATTTTTTATAATAAGATTTTATAATAAAGGTTTTTAATATCGAGATAAAAAACAATTAAATGTCGAAAATTTTCGAAAATATTTCTAATGTTATAAAGTAAAGAAATAGCAGATTTATTAAATGCACTGTTTTTGGTATCTTTAGAAACAAATTATAGTTTTAATACATCGAGCTACTAAATATATTTTATTTACCAAACATTTTAAGCTATGGAATATCTTGGATTTGTTAAATTTCATTCCAAGAAGATGCATGCAATCACCAACACAAGAACAGACTGAGAAATCTCAAAATATACAGTAAAACCCGTCTAAAATGGACTCCGAATAAAACGGAAATCTGCCTAAAATTTGAAAAATTTTATGAAACGGAGAGATTTTTTATGTAAAAAGAATTCAAACCGAAAACCTGCCAAACCGGAATAAATATTCGGTACCTCGCTGTTCCGGTTTACGCAGGTTTTACAGGTCATTATATAACATATATATATATTTACAGTATTATTGGTGTAATTAATATAACTATACTAACAGAGAAAACGTGTTTGCTACGATTAGCATTTCATTATTCTCGAAAACAAATTATTACTTTAAAAAATAAAATAAAACTACGAAATTAAAAGTGAATTCCATTTCATATCATCCAAGTTTTCCTTCGTTTTCATATATCACACTTGAAAATGCAGACATATAACGTTAACAATATTATGATCGATTGCTTAATTAGTGCCATGCCAACAATTTGTAGGTTAAATGACCGAACACAATTATGCCCATTACAGATGGGCCCGAGCCGCCCGGTGTGCAATAGCATGGACCAGCATCGATGACGAATAGGAAACGACGTCCCCAGATAAATTAGGAGGGTTTGGACCATTGTTGTTAGGTGGTAGAGTAAACTTTTCCCACGATCCAAGATGGGAGTGCCAAGAATTTCCTAATGACTCAAACACCCGAAAGTACCAAGATTTCCTTTACCAAATCTACATTTATAATTGCAATATAATACTGCATGTATATGTAAGTTACTAAGATGGTTATATTTATTTTAATTTTTAATTTGTCATCATTTTATATAATTTGTGGTAAAATAATTATAGAAATTTTGCATGTAGAGTTTTATATTCCAAAATTATTTCTGTTCTTATAAAATTGCAAGCCTTTATTTAAACAAATCATATTTTCAATTAAATTTTAATCTTTTCTATGTATTCTAAATTTGAAGCTTAACATTATTTATATTTTCAGAAATATTTTCTACTGACGATTATGCCATTTTGTATTCAAAATATAAAGTAAAGAGTAAATTAAAATAATTTTCGTCCATTTATATAATAAAATAAAAGTTTAGGCAAGTAAAAATTTTTAAAGTTTTATTTTCTTGTGTAATCGTAAATTTGTTTTAATCTGTCAAATTGTTGAATTTTTTTTATTAAAAATTTTATGGAAATGCACTTTTGTGAATTTTATTTGTGAATTATTTACAAAGAAGGTCAGCTAACCGCTAGAACGATAATAAAATCTTCACGTAACAGTATTTTTTAAAATGGGGACAATATTAATTAATTAACATGGAAAATTTATATGATATAAGAAAATGTATTATTTAAAAAGTAGAAGAAAGGGGTGAAGTCGAGTCTTTATTAATTTAAAGGTTGATTTGACTGAGAAAAACCAGCTGTGTTCCCTATAGTGTTAAAGGACGTAATGAAAACGTGTATAGTTTCTTCTAATTTTTAAATTTAAATCGTTAATTTTACGTCTCAAACAAAGTCTTATATCGCAAAAATGAATTACTTTTAAAATGTTTCGAATTAAATAATTCGCAAAACAATTTAACAGTTGCAACGAGATCCGCCATTTTTCAATTTGCATCGCTGCTCTGTGTGCGGTGTTAATATAACTTCAGCAGCAGCGCTGAATTTAACAAGAAACCGATAGCGAAGCCTCTGGTAAAATGGCGTTTTGGCAGCTAAAATATCCACCTGTTACACTCACTGTTGTCAATCTAAATATTTTGTATCTAGATCTAAGTACTTTTAATGTTGTCTAGATGTTTCCCCCAAAATTTAAAGCATGTGGCCTAATGAATTTAGATGTTTTATTTTTTCACAGAATTTATAATAGCATGTAGTCTATGAGATCCAGATGTTTTTACTTTAATTTTTACATATTTTGTTTCAATTAGAATTAGCAAAACTGAAACTTACACTGGCACGTCATTGTCAGTGTCTTATATTAGTCGAGTTCAAATTGCTAGTGGGCATTTGCGATTATTTTGTACTCTGCATTAAATTAATTTAATCTCCAAAATGCCAAAAAGAAACCTTGTATTTACTGATGAATTAAAAAAAATTATCCATTTTTGAAAAATGTTTGTTATCGTATTGACACAGTGAAACGTGAACTGTGCTTTTCAGAATTTTCAGTAACACGCGGACATTACAATCACTTGAAGTGTGTTAAACACAAGGCAAGCCTAGTAGCAGCGGTAGGAACTTCCTCAAATATATTGTCATATTTTAATTAAATGCACCGATTTAAATTGCATTAAAAATAACATAGAATTTTTAAATAAAGTTCACACTAGCGATAAATAATAATAACTTCTTAATAATAAGGTATGTTCGATTGAGTTATTAAAAATTGCTTTTACTCATTGTTAGTTTTTGTTAACAACTTCTTTATTTAGCCATTTCAATCATAGGTATTTATCCTGGTAGGTTTTATTTTCTGTTGTATTTTCTCAAAATTGTCCCGGTTTGAGGAAAAAATATTATGGTAAGCCTAATAATACAGTAATGTAATTTATACAAAGATATAGAATTTCAGATAGAAAAATAATGTTAAAGTAAAGCAGCAAAGTCTTACAACATACTCTTTCTTGCCCTTTGTATTGAAATCATTACAATGATGCCATTGTCACTCCGCGGCCCATATATTCTAGAATCTAGATCGGTGATTTCCGAACTTCGAGCCCCCGCCCCCTTAGTTTCTTAAACGTATACCCAACGCCCCAATTCTTTTTCCTTTGTGTGAGAAAGGCTTGGAAATATTCTTAAGAAAGTTGTTCCCAATATTTAGAAACTATTAAACGTTGATGGGCGAATGGCCGAGCAATTAAGGTGGAAGTCTACCGCGCTGGGGACCCGGGATCGAATCCGGACTGGGTCGATAAATCCTCAGGAATTTTTCAGGGGGTGATCCTATCGGATATGTTTGGATCCGTCCCTCCACGCGGCCGCTCCATTGTGGAACTGGCCGAACCCACAATGGGTCCGCTGAAAAGAGGCCCTCTTAGTGCCCACACGGCTGAAAGAGTTAGAAAAAAAAATACTAGTATATACTTTGAAACTTTTTGTCAACTTTTAATTTTGTTTCCATTTCAGTAGTTTTTGCTTATTTTTGGAAAACTTGCAATCTTGTTTTTTCCGGAATCGCTTTACTTTTGCATTGTGACGCACTGCAATATTTCCTACTTCAGGAAATTTTAGTTTCAGTTCGAGTTGTAGCATCAAGTATTATTAATTTATTACAATGAACAGACGAAGTACTACGTACAAACTGCCTGTACTCTTGCAGTTCTAAAGTAGTCACCTTGAGTTACCAATTCAATTATTTTTAACATTAATTAATATAACTAGTAAAACAAGTAGTCAGGGTGATAATCTCCGAGTCTTTTTTTTTTTTTTTTTTTAAATCTCCACGTTTTGAGACTTCGACCGAACCCAAACAAATACAAAAAAGTTCCGTGTATGTGTGTATTTCATTGAAGTCTCAGGATGGGGTAATAATTAAGAAACAAAATTTGGCAAGGTAGCTACTACACCTATCAAAAGTGAAATCTCAACACCATAAAGAAATGTGCGTAGCCACATATATATTGCAGGGCCGGTAGAGGTGAAAGACATAAGTGAATGATTAAAAGGAGAAACAAAGAAATGCAATAGACAGCTGTTTATTCAGTAATGAATATGGCCCCATGGGCAGCTATACGGTGAGACATACTATCAATGATGCAATTAATGGTTGCTTGAGGTATGTCTTGCCAAGCTCTGTCCACTGAGGCGCACATGTCGTCTAAGGTATGTGGCGGTGGTCCACGGTGCACTTCAAGTGAGACGGGGGTCCCTTCTCTCCCTTCGAACAACTGATGGTATTCAGCTCTGAGGCATTTTTTCTTCAAAAGTTTGGCTGATAGCATTTGCAGCCTCGTTTCTTTCTTAGTTAATATGGAGTATGGGGCTCATGTACAGTACACCATGACTCCGAGTGAACGTGATATGGACGCATGCGTCCGATTAGCCTGCTGTGTGATGGAATGGCCATACATGTGCGGAGAAATGATGCCTTATGGGAGGTCTTTTAAGGGAAAATGGCCCCTATTCAGGCGTTACAGACATGGAGAAAACCTGGAGCACGAACCCACGACCGAACTCATTTGCAGCCTAGCCTGCTGCTGGTCTTTATAGCCCGAAATTGGGTACATGACCCACTTCATGTCCTCTTGTAAATAAATTTGATGATGTCATTACAATGAAGTATTCATTATATTTATGACGTCATAAAATTTATTTACAAGAGTAATATTCATTTTAGCATGTTTAAATTCAATATTTTTTAATGTAACTATCAATATTCCATACTTTTGTTCAACTCTTACTTTGTTTAAAATGCTGTTGTAATTTATGCAAATATCTATGACGTTTGGTATGTAAATACTCTAATGTCAATTATATTTACCAGTTATTAAAAGTTCATTATTATTTTCGAGTTTGATTATTTAAGGACCAAAATAATTTTTCTGCAGCAATTACAAAATATTCCATGCTTTTGTTCAGGGGCTGTAGCTTATACGCACATTCCAATTCCATCAAAAACATTGTTTTATAACATTCTTGACATTTCAGCTTTAAAATTTAGATTTAGACATTACTTGTTAAATAATAGAGAGGTTGCGGCCGAAGTTCAAACGTTAAAGTTGTACGGCAAGCAGAAGTACATGTTTGACGTTTGAACTCCTATGAGTCAGTGCGCCACACGTTCACGTCGCGCACTGACTCATAGGATATTGTTGAAAAATGGCGGAAATGTTTAACGACGACGAATGTTACTAGCTAAGGTTAATAAACAAATTAAACTATTTTAAAGTATTTATAGGATGTTTAATAACACTTATTTTTAATTAGCGTGGTGTCTCCTACCGTACGATCGGACCATCTCATACTTTTGTCGAGAGTAGTGGTGGTTTATGTAAATTCGAAAGCGGCTCGGAAAATTAGTTTAGGAAATTTACAACGTATTATACTACGTTCGCACACAATCCATGACTCACTTCGATCTCGATTTACCTACAATCTGGATTGTGACTGTCTCTAGTCGAACGTCGTGCTGTTCGCACAGGCAGTCCGCTCGAGAAGAATCTTGCTATTACACGCGATCATAAAACTGACGTAACTACGCGGTAAGTCACAAACACCAACAAACAAAATGGAAGTTTTGGTTAGAAATAAATACTTTTTCTTGCCATACATATAATAATAGACAGATGTCGTCGTCTCTCCAGATGTCTTTTTTATTTCTGTCAGATAGCCCGACATGTGTTCCGCAGCCATCCTGTATTTTCTCGCGCGCGTGGGATTGTGGGATCTCTCTCGCGATTGAAACGGTCGAGAGCGTTTGCACCACAGTCTCCGACCTTAGTCACAATCTAGATCGAAATCTCGGTGCGAACGGGGTATTACGCTGTTGTTGGTAGATGATGCCGTGGAAGAACAAACCTCCTTAAGATAAGTTATTATGAAGACAAATATATGTAAATTGTATAGGCACTTCGCATCACTTGCTAAAAAATTGAATAATTAATTTCTGGATTAAAATCGTCTGTTTCTTTACAATATTATTCGTAAATGCTAAATAATCATAATTTTAACCCCCAAACACACAAAAAAAATGAAGTTTAAGCCGATCGTCTACTCGCCATGCTAGACGTAGCGACCGCCATTATCGACCGTCCAGAATTGCCAGATGACGGCGCTCGACGGTCCGCCGTTCACGTTTTGGGCTGAAAACATCGGCCGCAACCTCTAATAAAACGTTTTGAAACATCATCTGGCAGGTATTTGAATTACAATTACACTTACCTTCAATTAGAACGAATTTATGACTCAACCCAAACATCTTATAATAATAAAATAGAATCAATTTAATATCATCCGGAATGTAAACAGTTTTCAAAACATTATTGCCGTTGATTATTGTATCCATCTTCAGATAGTTATTGAATTATTATTTATAACTGATAATTCTTGCATTTCTCTTAACAAATACAAGAAATACTTCTGGGAAATCAACTACTAATTTTATTAAAAAAAAGTTTTTTTCAGCTACATCTATTTTTAGAACCAATTAAATTCATTCTTGAAAAAAAATCCTCCAATGGATGAAGTAGTTAGGATATCAGCCTACCACTCAGAGCTGAGACTGAATTCAGGTGAGAAATCCCAGGAATTTTTCACAGGCAGTCAATCCTGGATATGTCTGACCCTCATCCCTTACGGTCTGGGCACTCTCATTGTGAGCCTGACCAAACCCATAATGGATGTGATGGGAAAAAAAGGCTGTCTTAGGATGCGTTTGGAAATTGTAACTGGTATTACTGGTAACTGCTGGCAGTTACCAGTAATACCAGTTACAATTTCCAACTGCTGGCAGTTACCAATAACAATTTCCAAACACACCCTTAGTTTCCACTTTAAGGAAGAAAAAAATAAAAAACACTCTCCTCGATGAAAATTGCTTTAATAACACTTATAAAATTATATTTTTTATAAATGTTTGTAAATTTTCAAAATTTTTAAGAATTTACATTATCTGAAGTTGTAATTTTATGATGAATTGAATTCAAATCATCATAATTTGCTTTTGGACCATTCAGACTTGTAACAAAGCCAACATAATTAATATTAAATTCAACTTCTTTTGGTTTCTTTATCATTGTTACGTCATGTAGAATTGGAATCAATTTCACATGAGCATAATCTATTTCGTATCCTTCAAATATCATAGCACATGACTTAATTTCCAGAGCCTTCATCAATAAATTAGAAACTTTGTGAGTTGCTACCATTAACTTTTCAAAATCCGGTTTATCTAATGCAAAAATATTACTGTCCAAATGTTTTCTTGGAACTAAAACTGTGAAACCAGGTGTATTTGGAAATGGAGTTAGGAAAGCAACGTGATCTTCATCTTCCCATACTCTCCACTGGGCTTTCTCGTCACCTCTTACAATTTTTGCAAAAAGATTGTCATCGTTTGCATCTCCATAAAATTTAAAATTTAATTCCTGCGAATCTAATTTATTTCTTATTTTATTTTGAATTTTGTTCAGTTCGTCATCAGAAGCTCTAGGTCCATTTTTAGAAGTACAGTAACCTGGATAGCAAGAATTAAACTCAGGTTCTGAACAGATGCATGGTTTCCAGGCATCGGAGAGACCGTGAAGCGGAATTAGAAGAATTTTTGTTGGCTGACCATCCTGTGGTTCCGCAATCAATGCACACCGTTGTACATCGAGTCGATCACAAAGAAGATTAGATACATGTTGAATATCCAACATTATTTTAACAAATTCTTGTATTGGAAGTGCAAAAATATGAAAGTCAGGTTTATTCTTTATTTCTACTACAGTGACCCCAGTTGTATATGGAAAAGAATGTAGATAGGCAATGAGATAATCATTTTCATAAACAATCCATTTATACTTTCCAGCACCTTCAGAACTGTTTGACATATTGCAAGTATTAACTTGGAAAAATACAGAAGTATCTTTATAAAAAGTTTTCAAAATATTACAGTTTTTTATAAATGCAGATATATTATTTCTAGCAACTGATTTTATAGTAAGCGTTCTCTTTCTGTTACTTGTCACAGGTACATTTTGATCCAGATGTAATGCATTAATTACTATTGTATATTTAAATATACTTCTCAATTTGTTAACAGGTCTGTTAGCTATAAATGTACTATAAAAATTTGTTACAATAGTTCCAATTATCTGACAAAAATTTTGCTGTCTTGAATGAAAATGATTGTTTCCATCAAAAAATGACACAATCCAAGATCCTGAAAATAAAAAAAATTCCTTCATATTTAATGTTATATAAGCTACGAATTTACTGTCAATATATTTTATCAAAATATTACAAGTATCTATTTACATTTTAATTCAATTGTCCTTTTCCAAATCCTAAACGAAATTTGAAATGATTTTATGAAAATTGATCAGATTTATTCACGTTTGAAAATTTAATTGGAACAAAATAAAATACTTTCATATTCTATTTTGAAATTATAATTAATTAAAAGATAAAACTTTAAAACAAAACAAATTCATAATAGTGTTCTATCTTAAAACAAGTTTTCAAAATGAGAAGTTTTTCTAAACTTCTATCATATTAACATAATTGTGACTGAAGTTATTTAATCAACTGCTTATTCTGTAAGTAGATGATTACATTTTCAATCGAAAAAAATGGATTGAAAATTTAATAGCAAAATGCAATTGGAAAGAAAATGATGTTAATTTTAATGTTGAAATTTGAAAATAAAAACCTCCATTTAGAATACAGTACTAAATAGTACTAAATATTAAAATTTGAATGGAACACTTCTATTAATATACTAGCTGCTTATGCCTGGCTTTTGACGGGGTGGAGGGATTAGTGAGGTTGAGTTGGGAGAAGGTGATAAAAACAATGGTCTTAGTAACTAAATGTACATTTACGAGGGCTATTTTTTAAATAAGATCCGTTTTTTAATAAGAAGAAAAATACTGTAAATATTAAAATATATTTTTTCCCATATTCTACATACTTTTATCTACTTTTCTACATAACATCCATTTTTGTTCAAACATTTGTCATACCACTCAAAAATTTTTTAAATTCTGACTTCAAAAGAAATCTGCCGCCGGAAGACATTAGGCCATGCCGCTTGTTTTGTATGGTACAGCGGAGTTTTCTCAAGGTCACAATAAGCATCAGAATTGATTGTTGTGCCTCTTGGCATAAAATCCACTAACAAAGTCCCTTTCCTGTCCCAAAAGACAGTTACCATGATCTTTCATGCTGAAATCGAATAACAGATTGTATCTTACAGTCAGTGGGTGACTCAATTTTCTTAAACATTATAAACTTCTACAGTTCAGCACACAGACAGGCAATACGGCTGCAAATGGCATCTAAACACATGCAAAGCATGCTGAAAGCAGATGCTCATGTACACTGCTGCAATCGCACATCATTCTCACTCTCATTCACAAACAGACCTTATTTAAAAAATAGCCCTCATATTTACCTCAGTACTTGCAATAATGAAAATGCAAAACACAAAAATTTGCTTGAGCTAAAGTTAACATGGAGTGCCCCAACCTGTTTGTCTCAAACTTAACTACTCAGCCATTCCTAAACTATTACACCTTTCTCAAGTCTCTCTTCAGCATCATCATCTATAGGTTAAGAGCCTAAATTTGATACCTGAACCATATTTTTTGCAACAGCTGTTTATCAAATCAAGTCAAACAAACTAAAGCCCTCTTTCAATTAATATATGGATAATCAAACTAATTGTACAATATAAACATCAATCACAAGAAAATTTCAAATTTCATAAATATTAAATTCAAATTTTCTAACAAAATAAATGTTAGTGTTTTGAATATCAAACTAACAATCACTGAAATTCTAGGTTTCTTCTGTTGGATATTAATTTATTTAAATTATTAGTATAATATTTCATGAGTCTGCTATTGTTAACTTTAATAATTTTGTATATTTTAGTAGAAATTATTCTGAGACAAAGAAGCAAAAAAAAAAAAAAATTGAAATTGATTTGGATACATGACTCCGGACATTATCTAATATGAAAGTGCATTGCCAATTTCAATATTTGAATATATTCAGATGTATATCAATTTTATTAATAAAATAATATATAAAGATTATGGATAAATAATGTCATGCTAAATGGGATCCTGTTACAAACCTCAAGTTTCACTTCAATAAAATTAATGGATGGCAACATACTTGCCTTTCACGAAAAGTTATTTTAATAATTTAAATACAGTGGGTGATCAGTTAATGAACAGTTTGGACAGCTAACAAATTGGATAACGAACACTTTCGCGAAAGATTTTTATGATTGGACAATGAACACATGTTTGGATAACAAACACTTTACTGAACAAACATAAAAAGAAACAATAGAAAATAACGAATACCAATTGATTTTCCCTTGTCTTCAGGTAACAATTCGAAACCTTTTGGAGCATGGGAGACATCAACATCGACCCTCAACCCGATACCGATCAGATAGTATTCCTTTGAATTTTGAAACTCTCCCTTGTAATTCTAGCTTTTTGTTTACTTTTCTGACAAATAATTTTTTATAGTCTTCAAGAGACTGTCAGTCGGGCACTTGTTAAGTTTTGTGTCATGGTTTATTTACGAAAGGTGAAAGTTTAATTGTCCCATCGGATATTCATTAACGTTTTAATACTAAATTTTGAATTTCATCTGGGCCTTGCATTTAAAAAATTTTTTGTGGGCTAGTTGATTTGTGTTCTCTGAATTTTTGTAAGTGATCTGAACCTTTTATTTAAAAAAGAAACTGATAATATTATGAAGCCTAAAAAGAGGAGTGTCAAGAACTGTGCTCACCGTAGAAACTGAGTAAGAGATAATAGCCAAGGTAGAAAGTGAGCACAAGATGTCTGATGTTGCTGGGCAGTATGGCTTGAACAGGTCTACAGTAGGCACAATCTTAGCTATGAAAGATATATCAAGAAGTCTCAAGCTACTAATGGAGTAATGAAAATCACATCTGAGAAATAAAGAGCATTTTAGAGCTCATAATGGAACCTGAAACTGATCTGACGACAGAAGAACTCCAAGAACTCTCAACTGAAGAATACATATGCACACAGAAATGTAAGTTCATTTTTTGTGATGAAGGTTCTGACTTTTCTATTTTTTGCAATGAAGTTGTGAAGTTTCATTTGCTGCTTTTTTCTTTCCTTAAGCAAATGTTGGTAGCTGAAGATCGCATCCAAAACACCTCGTTTTGCTTTTGCACTCCTTTCAAAATCTAGATCGTTCGCTACAATTTGATCAATGATTTCAGTTATCATTACCAAATTTTTACTAAGGAAATCTGTAGAGAAAGTTTTTGGGTTCTTCATTTTCAGAATCTCTATTTTCCAGTTCTACATGAATTCCTTGTTCTGCCAGTTCTTGAAGGTCGTCATTGGTAAGGCTCTCACCAGAAACCTGCGATAACTCCTCAATATCCTGCTCGTCTATATCTCCTAGTCCTGCTATATCTATTAGGTTGACAACTTGGCCAACCTAACAATACAGCAATAGTCTCTTCTTGTTGATAATTCTTGGATACCTTCAATCATAATTTCTTCCACACACTGTTCGTGCATTTATTAGTTAGTTCTTGTCAAGCAAAGCTTAAATTGCCTATGGCATCCATGATGTTATATTTTTTCCAAAATTGCACCAAACAAACAGATTTAAAGAAAGTACACCTTTTTGCCACATTTTTCTGATTGGTTCGAGTTCATAAATAATCGTATTATATACGAATAAATGAAATGACGCGATAATTTAAATTGGCGTAAATTTTGAGCTTTAAGGCTTTGAGCAAACTGTGTTATATCGAATCAGCGTTAAGTAGGATCTTACTGTAGTAATACTAGTAATCACAAAGAAGAAAATATTTCACTTTGTTTTTGCTGAGTTTTTCAAAATACAACCATATAACAACTAAAGGGTTTTTGAACATTTGGCATTGGACTTTATGCTCAAGTTAGCTGTATATTTTAAACAAGCAATATACATAACTGGAAGGTGTTTGCCAGTATCACAACCTGAATCATAAATGAGTGTGATAGCATTTACCAACTGTAAATTACTTGAATATCTTAATATTTGAGTGTGTCCAAAACACCTCTGATAAGATGCCATTTTGACACATGCTGAATAACTACAAACCAGGATTCTGGGTATGAACAAAGTTGATTGCATCATTTTCAATTTGTTTCAAATTTTCAACATGAGCCAGTGATGATGTGAAGTTGATTTTATAGGACACAATGTGAAACTTTTTGTTGAAAGCATGAATCCAACCATGTCATGCCTTGAAAATGTCTAGACACATAGCTTTAGCATTACATAATGACCAAATTTGAAGGTTGTGTTCCTTTACAATGATGCCAGTGTTTTTCTTGTGTTATTGAACTGCTGCAACATTTACTGTGAAATAGATTTGCATTTGTATCTGACATTTCCTCTAATGTTGACTTTCTTCTCCATATTGAACAGTTGAGTAGTCAACTTCATTAATCCATGAAAGTTTTGTTTATTGATTGTTCTGAACGGTGAAGCTAAATTTGCAATCACGCCAATAAGCAACAATTTCACACATCTTGTCAAGTGAAATGTAACTTTTGTCATGTTAATACATTCTCCACTACATTCATTCATCTGAATATCACCATTGTAAACTTCTTTGAAAACCTCATAATGCAGCTGTAATGTAACACAACATTACTTCAATTGAGCATTTTTTGCAAAAACAACAGATGTCTCTGACAATTACTAGTTTTTGTGAGAAAGGTTGACTTACAAGATGGCCAACTACATTGAAAGGTATTCTGGATCTCAGTAACCTCAACATCATTTGAAGATATCCTATATTAGTTGGTTTTGTAACCAGGAAAAAGATGATGATGATGTTATTTGAGAGGTTAAAGTTAATGGAATTAACCCCACAAATCACAAAAAGAAGGAAATAGGAAAGTATGTCATGGTTCCTGATTACAGGTAAGTATCTATCTCTCACTTTTTGAAAGATTTGAGATTTAACTTTTAAATCTCAAATCAGCAATGATTATAAAAGTCACTAAAGATAAACAGGCTTTCCAAATTTGTGACATATAATCTAGACCAGCTCTGGCCGACCCAAATTGTTTCACAGGCCACTTTGATGATGCATAACATTACAGTGGGCCACACTTTAGGGGATACAGGTACTAGTTGAGACGTTGGTCACCAGGGCAGCACCACCATCTGGGACAAAGATTCACAAGTATCAAATATAGAACTGGTGTTCATAGTCGCACTTGTGCACTGTAACAATGACACATGCAAATTTTCATTTGTTTAATTTTTTTAGTATACACATAACGAGAAACAAAAGTTTTAATAGATATATAAAATCGCTTAGCGGGCCACACAATTTAATGTGATGGGCTGAGTGTTGGCCAGGCCTGATCTAGGCCATACAAAAAAATATTCTGATTAGAAGCACCAGGAAGTGGATCAATGCATTGAAACTGCCACAAGCCTACAAAGATCTAATACTTATACAGGAAAAGAAACTCGTGGACTGCCTGAAGTTGTCAGTTTTCCTATAGTAGGCAGAGAATAAGAAGTTCTACAAAAAATCTGTCAAGTATTGTAGATGATAAACAATATGTGGACATTGCAGAGGAAGATAACAGCAGTGGCTACAAACTTTTTCATGTAAAAAGAACCATGGGAATAAAGTTTCTAGAAAGAACAGCATATGTCAGTTTTCAAAAATTTAATTTTTCTTGGGTCATGTCAAAAACAATATTCTGGAAATACACCAAAACTTTTGGAATATATCACTGTTTTGGCAAATAGGTGCAAAAGATGTCCTTGTTTAATGCATTTTAATAGAAATAGTTTTGCAATTTTCTTAACATTTATGTTTTTTGACATATGCTGTTTTTGCAAAAATAGGCCTCAATTATATTTTGTATTTTGATGTCTGTAATGGATTATCCTCTGCATCTGAAAATTTGCTAGTATGGTGAACACTAAATGTACTTTTGTATGGTAATAAAATCATTTAATTCCAAGAGTCAACCCAAATGAACACTGCCATATATTATAACACTATATCAATGTTACTAATATCTAGTCTGATCATTCTATATTTGAGATCTGAACATTAATTAGAGTTTAAATTTGTGTTTGTTTTATTATTATGTAAATTCTACTTAAAATACTTAAAAATATAATTTTTCAAATGTACTATTATTATTAAATTATTTTAAAATTCTTTTCTTACTTTTCATATAATGCCAAAGTAGATCAAAGTAGGCTGTAAAAATCTTCCTAATCCCTTAAGCTTCAAGAACCTATTAAAAAAAAAAAATTGTTTGTTTCTGAAATCTGCTATCTAAATAAAAGTTTGTACTTATTAAGTTTATTTAGTTGAATTCTAAGGATTAACATAAAAATTCTATTACAACTTATTCTATCATTAATTAAAAAGTTTTTATTGCAATGGGGCTTGCCCTTCTTTCTGCCTGTGGACACAGCCTTTTTTCTCCCAGGGCCATTATGAGCTCGACCAAGCCAAAAATAGAGTGGCCGAGGGACAGAACCTGACATATCCAGGACAAACCATCCTCAAAAGCTTCCTGAGGATTTTCAACTGTCCAGGTTTGATTCTGGATCTCCCAAAGCATAGGATGCTGCCTTAACTGTCTTGGCCACTGACTGGAAATATTGCAGAAGTTTCAACAAGTGTCCAGGTAATCTGTGACCCACATCATTACAAATTGCTGTATTTTTGCAGAATGATCGGCATAACAGTATCCGAGGTAGACCAGGAAATCAAATTATTCCTTATGGTAAAAACCAACATCCCGGTAACACCAGAGTTTCTGGCATGCTGGTCTCTCACATTTATATGAATTTACATTACATGTCATTTCTCAAAGATACAATAAAAATAATAGTAGTTTATAGTCTAAGAATAATAATCTGTAAAGAATATATATATTANTTTTTTTTTTTTTTTTTTTTTTTTTTTTTTTTTTTTTTTTTTTTTTTTTTTTTTTTTTTTTTTTTTTTTTTTTTTTTTTTTTTTTTTTTTTTTTTTTTTTTTTTTTTTTTTTTTTTTTTTTTTTTTTTTTTTTTTTTTTTTTTTTTTTTTTTTTTTTTTTTTTTTTTTTTTTTTTTTTTTTTTTTTTTTTTTTTTTTTTTTTTTTTTTTTTTTTTTTTTTTTTTTTTTTTTTTTTTTTTTTTTTTTTTTTGTTAAATTATTAAAGTAATACAATAATCACATGTGTCATATTCAAAAATAATTAATAACAGTCCGATGTTGATATTAATTGCAAAAATAATAGATAAAAGTAAGAATAATAAATAACACATACCAACATTATTATTAATTTAATTTAAGTTACAAAATATACAATATATAATATAAATACAGTATAAAAGTTTGAAAAGTAACACGAGTAATGATTACATATAATAATAAACTACATGAAAATAATTAAGAAAAATTATATAAAAATAAGTACTAAATTACATTATTTTTTATTTACCACCTTAAAAGCGTATTTTTGGTTGCTCCTAGCTGCTTCTAGAAGTATATAACAGCAACTGCACACCAGGATGTATAAAGTAAATATGACATACCGAACCTATAACCGATGTGTATCTAATTGCGGTTCCTTGTTTGGTGTTTGATCCAGCTTTTCACCTGAAGAAGAACCCAGAAGGGGTTAAGAAAATGTTTGAAGTTGAATGTACAATTAGATATGCATCGGTTATAGGTTTGGTACGTCATATTTGCTTCTATAAGTTTTTTTATTTTTTATTATTTCTTCGTAAAAATTTTTACATTTAATTTTTATGTTACTGCAAATTAGTAGTTCAGCTTTACACTACTATGCATATGTAGCTAGAACTATTTCTAAGATTATTAGCACAAAACCTTTCTCACTAATTTCTAGCCTTATTAACAAGAGTACAAACGTTTTCGGCCTTCTTAATAGGCCTTCCTCGGGTACACTGTGGAGCGTCGGTTAGAAGAAGTTTAAATGCTGCCAATGTTTACCCATGTATCGTCTTAGTAGTGACGTCATCATCGATGATAGGTATACGATACCGAGGGCGAAAAATACATACTTTTGGTAAAGAAGGGAGGTGTGCAGATAGGATACTTGCTAAAGTTGGGGGAAAAAATAACATACTTTTGGTAAAGAAGGGAGGTGTGCAGATAGGATACTTGCTAAAGTTGGGGAGAAAAGGTTTTAGAGTAAGCACACTATGTACAGGAGATGCACAACCACAACAGGTACTCTTGTTAATAAGGCTAGAAATTAGTGAGAAAGGTTTTGTGCTGATAAGTTCAGCTTTAACATTCTCCGATGTTAATCTGTTTCATTTATCCCACCATAAGTTATTCATTGAAGAGAAACATCTTTCAACATATTCATTAGAAATTGGAATGCTAAATATAAATCTGATTATCCTCTGAACATTTTGAAAATTTCCTTTTTTTAATGTAAATGCCCATAACTGTGAATTATTTTTTTCTGCTTTTAACTTTTTCTTCAAATTCCTACTCTTTCCTTTATTGTGCTAAGTTCATTAAAAACATCATCACCTTTTACTTTGAAGTCAATTTTGTTTATATATTTATCAAGTTCACAGCAGTCTTGTATAGTTGGAACATTATTTTTTAAATTAAATTTTTGAACTAAAAAAAATGCATTTTCAAAATAATAGTAGTCATTTAAATATTTCAATGCTTGTGAATACACCTTATCGGCTTCTTGTTTGAATATTTTTTTCTTATTCTCAGGAAAATCCAGAAGAGCCTGATTAACTATAAAACTGTAAAAACACTGTTCTTTTCTCTGCACTATATAATTTCTAATATCTGTAAAAACATTATGTAATTCAGTGACGTCAATGTTTTCTCCTTCAAAAATTAATATATATTTTTGGAAAATATGTAAAAAGGAATGTACGAAATATAACATCAGTTCTGGTAAGAATTATTCATTGTTAATACTATTTTCATGATCTTGCACAAATTTCCAGGTTGTAGGATTACATTCTTCTTCTCCCTGATTTAGAAAATAAAGGGTAATATCGGACTAATTTTTCAGTAACCTATCAATAGCTTTATATAAGCTTACCCATCTAGTAGTAGAATGCTTCAAGTATGTAGAAATATGCTTCAAGGTTTCATAGTATGACTTCCAGGAAATCAAAACAATTTCTTAATTCTTTGATGTTGCAGGTACTTGATGAAAATATGCTATAGGCTTTTAATACTAAACTTTCCACATCATATTTCATTGTTTTTAATGCATATTTAGCAGTATTATAGAGAATATGACAGTTACAATTAGCTTTTATTAAATTATTGTTAATTGTTTTTAATTTCGTAAAAACCAAACATTTACATCCAAAATTGACCGGTGCATTATCAAATATCAGCTCCAAATGAGGTGATATTTTCAATTGTCGATTTTATAACATTAACCTGTTTACCACCACTCCATTTACATAGTGTTCATTGTTTATTTACAGAACTGTATTATTAAAATGCAATCAAAATGACAAACCAAATTTATTGGTAATAAACCAAAAAAAACAAAGATCTGCAATTAGTTTAGAAGAAAAATTTTTAAAAATTCTTTGTTTCATTTATATATGTACTTTGTATTTCTATTGTTCTTTTATACAAAAAAATAATATATGTACAATACACATATAACAATAAATACAGTATTGAGTTATTAATTACGTAGTTACACTTAAACAATTTATAAATTTGACTTATGTAAAGGTCTATGGTCCGCATTACTTACGTAACTTGGGGTATTTCAAAGATACCACATTATCTATCTCTGAATTTAATAGATATAAACTGATATATAAATAAGTTTTGGCCATGTTTAACAGCCAAAAACATTTGTTCTCTCAAGAAACTGCTAGAAAATGAGTAAAAAGGTTTTGTGAAACTTATTTAAAAAAGTTCTAGCTTTCTGTGTATGGAACTGATATATAAATTTGTATGAAATTGTAATAAAATCAATTATTTTTATTAAAATGTTTGTATAAAGTAAAAAATTATTACATATATTTCTATTTCACAAAGAAATATTTTTTTGTAGTACTTAATTACTAAAAACAGTTTATAGATGTTGGACAGCACATTCAGTTAAGAAAATCAGTTACTTTTAAAAAATGGGCACAGTATATCTTCATACTTTAATATATAGACATTAAACTTTTTGAACATTCTTTATGAATGTTTATAAGAAGTTTTTTGATAACTGAATTATTGATAATGATAAGTACAAAATGAGTTAAACACACTAACCTATAAATCCTGATAATGCCCATTCAACACAGGCAAAAACATTTGTATTTGTTATAAAATTTGCTGGTTTGTAGGTTTAGTGTCTTTAATTCTAATTTAACAAGTTTTAAGTGACAGTTTTCTTCATGAAATGAGTTAACCATCTAACAGTTTTTCCAAACTTTTCTTGTTAGAACAAAACAAAACAAAAACAGATCTTTTTTTTTTTTAATAATTAACCTCTTCAGTTCATTTTTCTGCAAAGTGTTAGACAAAGTAAATGTAGTGTATAGTTTTAACTGTACATGTAGAAATCTATGTACAGTACCTATATAAGGGGAATAGGAATAAGGTTGGGTGCAAGTGTGAAAGAGCATACAAGAGTGATTAAGTATTCTTACCAAAACTCTGTGGTGGCAATTCATTGTAATGAGGATTGTGAAATCAATTTGAATACTGTAAAGATTTTAAAATTAACACATAACACATTTAAGAGACAACTATAGAAACATTTGAAGATAATTTTATTTTTTAATATTTTAATGAATAATAATCATAGTATGAAAATGAAAAAAGAATGAAATCCAACATTGGTATCCAACATTGAAAAAATAGAAAATCAAGATGGATTTAGTATTGATAATTATCTCAAATAACCAGTTGCTAGGGATATGAGACTTATCAAACTGCAATGGAGCCAAGTAATCGAGATCACAATCATATAATTGTGGCCGAGGGAGTCTAGTGAAGTCCGAAATGCATTAGACAAACAAGTCTTAATTTCTTGATGTGATCTCAATTACTTGGCTTCATTGCAGTTTGATAAGCCTCATTTCTCTACCAACTGGTTATTTGAGATTATTATTAAATTAATTTAACACAAAACGACTACTAATCCTAACACTGCGTTGAGTAACAACAATCCACGAAACCTTTTTATAATAGTGTTGTGTCCTATAACAATCTTCACGAACGTTTCATGAATCTTCACGGTCAAGAGGAGACACCATTTAGTCACCACCTGAAGCAGACCTCAGTGGAGGTTGAAAACATTCGTGAAGATTGTTATAGGCCAGCTGATAATGGACAATAGTCCAAAATGTAAAAAAAGTTTTACATTCTGGCAAGTAAAGGATTGAAATAGTATGACAAATTGTGTTGTTTAACAATTAAATTTAGAAATAAAAAAAACCAGTAAGAAGTCCTGCAGAATAGTGAACCAGACATTATACTTCATCTAGCTATTATAGGAGAATTTATCAGGTTTGTGACTGCTACACATTATTATAAGATATTTCATTTAAAATGTTAAGAACATCAAATTTATTTTTATTAGAAATTTATTACTTTTTTGCAACTTTGTATTATAGTTTTTAAGTTTTCTGTCAACAAATGCCACAAACCAGTACTGGTACTCTTGGAAATGTTGCCACATTCTTTTAAATATTCAACGGTACTGTAAAAGATAGACTGAAGTTTCTGTACATTTTGGGAAGAAAATGTTTTTCTTAACAATAGAAAAGTTTGGACCAACCAAACATCGCCAACAGATTGGCCAAGTGGGGTTTTTTCTATTTTCTTCACTAAACGGAAGCCAGTTTTCCACAGGAAACCCCTCCAAGATGACTCCCTTTTATTGCATTGCCTTATCCCATCAAAAATAATAGAAGAATAGTATTAAGTAATTTGATATAATAAAATATACATATAATAATAATAAAGATAATAATAACCACAAACAAGATTTGAATCAATCTGTTATCATAAAATATAAGTATTTAAATATCAAAATATAGTTTTAAAGATCTGTTACATCTTGCCTATAATAATAACGTAATTTTTTATATTTTTTCTAATAAATTTGCTTACTGTAATTTTCATATTTTTTTCTTATCTTAAAAATTATATACGACCAATCTTCCTAAGCTACAACACGTGGAACAGTGTGGCCATGGTCCAAAAGTCCTTTGATCGTAGACTCTTCTTCTCAAGATCACAGACTGCATCAGCTGACTCAACAGTTATAACTGAGCAAATCGGTAGCTGTTACGTAGATGCATCTTCTGAACGATGAGTGACGTTCGTTGGAACAAACAGTCTCATTGGTCAGTTTCAGCTAGCGATAGGAAAGACGCTACCAAATGTGACGTCAAAACACCAAACATGTTCCGAAAGACAGCTACCGTAGAGGGCGTTTAGGAGGAAATTACTCGACAGCTCTGGAACTGTCGAGTCTGCTTAATGGCTCTGAAAAGGAGCCGTTTGTTTGCTAGATTAATCTAGCAATTCCGTTTCCGGTTTTCGTTGAAGTTTTCTTTCTGCTTCCACTTCATCTCCTTCTACGACATCTCCCCCTTTTCTCACTCCTCCTCGTCCTTTTTAATTTGAATCGCCTCCTGGCTTTGCTGGTCTTCGATCTCTTCTTACTTGTTAGATGATTTTTTGTGTTGCAGCTATCTTGCTTCCTCTACGTTTTCTTGGATATCCTTTTGTATCTTTCTGCTAGCGTCATTGAAGATATCTTTTAATCTCCTAAGTATTTCTCGATCGGAAGGAGTCATTTTCTTCAACTCGGGGGCTCGAGTTTCTTCTTTCGTTTCCCGACGATAGTTTATGGCCACGTTTTACTTCGAAGCAGAAGCAGAATGACGGAATTCGACGTTTCGAACGATCTTTAAAAGAAACGATTTCAAATAAAATCAAATAAAAACAAAACCTTTAAATACCAGTAACAGAACTTTAACGAAAACGCCGAATGTTTCGGCCTTCACCAAGGCCGCAATGATTAAAAAACGAAATGGCATGGTAGCTTTTTTTAAGGTGTATTGATGCTACTAAATTTTGATGATTAGAGGTTGCGGGTGTGAGGAGATACAGCAGGATCAAGCGTCATATCTCGAGAGGGGAGAAGATTTTACTGTTATTAGCATTTACATTTTTTTTCTTTTAATAAAACTTCTGACTTCTCTTAAAATTAAACTTTTTGCCATTTTATAAAAATTAATAATATAAAAAGTTTTTATAATAAAATCATAGCATATAGCGATATACGTAATTTTATTTATTATGATTAGAAACATAAAAGTTTTATTTTAAATAAAATGTCCTAGCAGCCAGGAAAGTTATGCAATTCTTTGCTTGATTTTTTTAAGTTACGGTAGTGTTTTTTCCACAATGTGTTCGGAATTTGTTACTCCGAAAGTCGGCAACCAAACCTCCTCCCTTCCTTAAACTATACACAGGGCCGGATCATCGCATAGATAAATGAGACAAATGTCTAGGGATAGATAAATGAGACAAACGTCTAGGGATAGATAAATGAGACAAACGTCTAGAACAACCCTCGTATTCTTATGTTTCTTCTTATTGAATGTAAAACTCCCAATAATTTAGAATATTCTTTATAGCGATAAGAATAATATTAACTACTAGCAGGTGGGCCCGGCGTTGCTCGGGCAAAAGTAACGATAACTAAGATAAAGATTATTATGTTACAGTCAACCTTACCAGTTTTCACAGAATGCAAGAATTGGGTCCCCTTGTTTCCAGACTAATTAGAAAATTTTTAGATGGGTCTAAAAATATGTTCGATTTCCCGCAAAAACGAAAAAAACTGCATCTGCGTCTTGCATGTCGCTTTCTCTTAACAATTCCATTGTTGACACTTCCATTGTTACTTAAAACTGTTATTGTTACTTAACACTTCCATTGTTACTTAACACTTCCATTGTTACTTAGCACTTCCATTGTTACTTAACACTTCCATTGTTGATGGAAGCGTTAAGCCTTAATCCTGTCCCTCTCCCCCGTGGGGAGGAATTTCGAAAAATCCCTTCTTAGTGTGCGTTCTCCTAACGTACCCTAACTGTCTACCAAATTTCAACTTTCAACTCCTAACCGTTTGAGCTCGTATCCATATAAAAGTTTTAATCCTATCTCTCTCCCCCCGGGGGAATTTCGAAAAACCCCTTCTTAGTGTGCGTTTTCTGACGTACCCTATCTGTGTACCAAATTTCAACTTTCAACTCCTAACCGTTTGGGCTCTGCGCTGATTATTATTATCATTATCATCAACCCGTCTCGATTATATATTAGATATGTATTCTTAAATCCTGTGAAATATTGTTAAATAATTTTGCTTTTATTTTTTATAAAGCAGCTGCAGTGTCCGTATGAAATTTAATATAAATAATAGTAACAAGATTTATTAATTGAAAGAGCCGGGAGGGGACCCGGAAGAAGAAAATGTCTAGGGCCCCAAAGTGGGTTAATCCGGCCCTGACTATACACATAATTAATGGAAGATCCCTGAGCTTGCCAACTCTCGAAGAGTAATTTTCTATTCCTGTAAATTTTCTATATGTAAATTTTATAAACATCAAAT
The DNA here is from genome assembly GCF_000671375.1 of Centruroides sculpturatus. NCBI lineage: Eukaryota > Metazoa > Arthropoda > Arachnida > Scorpiones > Buthidae > Centruroides > Centruroides sculpturatus. Next base: position 170,477 of record NW_019385587.1, read on the forward strand.
CTCCCCAAATTTTCTATTCCTGTAATGACAGACTCCAGGAGCCCGTCATTACAGGAATAGAAAATTTTAGGAGATTTGATGTTTTCAACTCTTAATATCAATATGCTGTCGCCTATTGTTTAGTATCTTAGTATCATGCTTTATTATAATTTGTAACCTTGTCTATTGATATTCGTGTCCAGTAAATGAGGAGAAATAGCCCCGATTTAGGAGTCCGAGAATTTAAAAATTTTTGCCAAATTCCGGGAGTGTCCCCAAGAATCCGGACGAGTTGGCAACTCTATTTCTAACTTCAAAAATATGACGGCCAAATGGCCGAGCGGCGAAGGTGGCAGCCTGTGTGACCCGGGATCGAATCCGGACGGATCGAAAAAGCCCCAGAAATTTTTCGGGTGGTGGTCCGTCCGGAGATGTCGGACCCCGTCCTTCACTACCCGGCCTCTCTATTGTGGGCCTGGCCGAATCCACAATGGGCTTGCTAAATGAGTGACCTTTCTTAGTGTCCACAGGGTAGAAAGAGGTTAAAAAAACTTCAAAAACATGATTTTTTGTTTTTTTGTAAAATTTAAACAAAATGCTCCATGTCAGATTCAGATGTAAAGAAATCTGTGCGCTATAGCCACTCTGTACCAATCTACAAACTAATAATGGCTGTCAAAACAGGCTGGATCACGAAAGTTTACAAACCATATTAAGCAAAATGGTGGACGTAGTTAAAATTATGATTACAACAATTGTCGCAAGCGAATTGGTCGGATGGTCGAAAAGGATGAAGTAACCAATACAATTATTCAAATGTAAGCTGCGTCCGGTCGTGATGAAATTAATGAAGCAATTATTAATTGTAATCAACGAAATGGATCGCTATCTTCCGTTAAAATGTATTCGGAATTTGTTATACCGACGTATAATAATTTTACATATCGAAGTCATTTTAGAATGAGTTAATGATTTAGAATGAGAGAATAGCTTTGAGATTGTTATAATAAAATATATGTCCTTTCTTACCGTCCAGCCGCTTCCATTCTATATTCGTGGAATTGGCAGTAATTTTTCTTGTTATCCCACCTCAACCTGGTCGAATTCATGACAGCCGTGGAAACGGTGCCATCTTTAACGCATGGGCACGCCGTGCAGTTGTCCGGAGGCCCCATGTTAATTTATGCACAGACTAAAATTTAATGCTAATTTTCCGATTACTCGCCGGTTGTGTGGGCAGGGCCTAGTGCACTGTTCTGCCCAGGGGCCTATAATGCTGTTAAGACGACCCGAAAAAGGGCATTCTAGTGCCTGCGTGACGGAGAGTTGGAAAAAAACCACTATCATTTAGAAAATATATCTATATGTAAATTTCAAGAAAGTTGTGTAGTGTAAGCTGTGATCTCACCAGTCGGCGGAGCCAGAAGGGTGTGGTCCCATGCTGAGTGTTTACGATTGTTCTGTATAATGAAATAGCACAATAACCGAGAGAACACGTGCGACAGTTCTTCAGTGTTGTAAATGTTTCAGTGAAAGAGGTCCCAATAAATTTTTACTATTGTGTGAGTGGGGGTAAGAATGTATAACTCAAAAACAATTTTTATTTTTTAGAATAATATTTAATAAAATTAATACAATTAAAGTTATTAAATCATTTTTAATCAAAGTAAAGATATGACAATTTATCAAAAAATTCAGATTAATTTCTAAAAACAATATGCCATTAAAGAGATTTTGTGTTTTAAGATTTTTTTTCTAAAGTATGTGAAATTGAAAAATGTTTAGATGTACAAAAATTATATAGTTTTTTTTTACATCTTATTAAATCATTATTATTATGCATGTCCAGAATGAATATTTTCGATAATCCACGGATGATGAGCGATTGTTCTCAAAGAAGGTCTTCGAATACTGTAAGGTTGTAAAATACTTTTAATTAATTCTTTTACATTAATACTCAGATTCAAGTTTGAACGAAATTGCCATTTATTAGCTATTTGGTTTCGCAGCATTTTTTTGACATTTTTATCGTTGAAAGGCATGGCGTTATTCATCATAACGTAAAGACAAATGCCTAAACTCCAAATATCAGAAAGCTTCGGGTCGTAAGGTTTGCCTATAATTACTTCGGGTGCTACGTAAGCCACACTTCCGCAGTAAGTTTCGCTGAATATTTGCTTCTGCGTTGCTAAATCAGTACAGTGTCGAGCGAAACCAAAGTCGGCCAATTTTGCGTTCATGTAGATATCGAGTAGAATGTTGTCGCACTTGAGATCTCTATGGGCGATGTCTTTACGATGGCAATAACGTAGCGCTTCTAAAATTTGGACGAACCATTTCTTAGCTAGCGATTCAGATAAAGCTCCATTGTTCTGTACGTACGTAGTAATATCACCATTTGGTGCATATTCCATGAATATATAAGTGTTCTCTTTCAGATGAAATATAGAATAAACCTGAACTATGTTGTGATGTTTTAGAGAAGAAAGAATTTGTAATTCTCTCGGTAAGAACTTTTCAACGAAGACCTTCAATGCTTTTGAACGATTTATGATTTTAACAGCCATTTTACTATTGCAAGAACTGGTTATTCTTTCGGCTAATCTTACCGTGGAAAAAGTCCCGGAATCGAGTTTCTTACCCAATACAAATCCTCGATTTCTCAACAGTTTTTCTTCCGGATGAATACGTTTTTCGCAAAACGTCATTTGATTGAAATTGTTAATTCTGTTTTCTTTTATATCCATGTATTGAACAATGCCTCTCTGCTATATTACTATATTCGCTCGGTATTACGACTTAGTAAATATAGCCTATCTTCAATTTCAATGTTCGGTAATAATATTTTTGTTCCGAATAATTTGTGTATTGTTACACAATAACCGAAAGCAATTAAACAATAGCTGTAGTAAAATTCTTTTGTTCTTGAATTGAGTGGATGGAATACACATGCGCTTAGAAGTAAGAATGAATCGTCACGGTGATTGGCTACGACTGTCATGTGATTTAACGACATTGCTTCTTTTTTCCTCTATAGCACGGGTTCCCAACCTATGGTTTTTTTAATTACCTTATTAAAAATGCTTTTTTCAATTGTATCGGGGTCGCGGGTCACTTGGCTTTTATAAAAAGGGATCACCACCCGAAAAAGGTTGGGAACTATTGCAATAGCGGTTCTCAACCTTAGGAGGAGCCTAAATTAAGACATAACATGAAATCACGTTTAATGAGACACCTGTGTTTGCATTTTTGCACAGTTTTCTTATTTTAGGTTCAATTAATGATGATTGCGAATGTCTGGTTTTGCATTTAAGCTTCTTCTGTATTTTGTTTTTGGTACTTGTATAGGCGAAGAATCCTAATTCACAAAGATATGTACAGTAATTGAGAAAGGCAGCAATATGAAATTTAACTTGACAAATTGTTTCTTTTTCTTTAATTTTGTTCAATTTTTATTTATTTTATTTTCCTCGAGCGGCGACACAGGTTGCACAGGTTGGGAACCACTGGAGTCTAGAAGAAGTACGTGATTTCATTATATAGAGTCGATATATAAAAATGGCCTGCCGAAGCTAATAGAATGGTTTATTCTGTGTCTAAATCACAATATAATGATTAACAATATTAAATTAATGATACATTGATCCAAGCTAAAGGTAGCATTGAAAATGATTGTGAACAAATTTACGAACGAGGGGATGGCATGACATTGAGGTCACCGATTTTGATCAAACTCGGTAAGGTTTATAGTGCATTCTCAACGGCTGACATGTGTCAAGCAGTAAAGAGCAATATTGAAAATTAAACGAGAAAAGTGAGGTTGGAAATTGCAAATCACTTAAAATCTCTTGTCTTGTTGTCGTTGGCCTAAGTTACACAGACTATTGCGCCCCGTGTAAAATCTATAGTCACTCACAGGAAGCAGTAACGCCGGCTAATCAGTAAAGTAGGAACATTGAAAAGAGGGGTTGTTTAACTGGCTAGGCTCTACGCTATGGATAATACTTTTGAAGACTCTACCAAAGATAGGAATAATTATTATAATGTGTAAGCAGTGGCGTAGCGTAGTGGGGCGGCAAAATTTCACAATAAATAATAATAATATCTTGTAAAAATTTAAACCATTTTATTTCATATTTTTGTTGCACTTACGATTCGGACCGATTGAAATGAGCACGGAATTTTTCATTACTTATTCTGTGACGAAACTGAATTTTAGTCTTTTAAATTGAGATACTTAAATAAGGGGGCGGCGAAATTTTCCTCCGCTCCGGGCGGCTGACACCAACGCTACTCCACTGTGTGTAAGGTGTTTTCTGTAGTTACCAAAAAGCCAGAGAGTTTTTACACTTGCGTTTTTTTCTGAGAGGAAATGGCACACAGGGAAAAAAAACCACTGTCATATATACGTACACAAAAAAAATGAGCGCACGGTAAATAGCTCACACAGAAAATGCCTACATAGAAAATTATCCACACAGAAAAATACGCATTATAGTAATTCTCAGGCAAAGGTGACGATATATGCGCAATTTACCTGAGTACCAAAGTACCATAGATATTTATACAGTAGATCCCCCTATAAGACGGTAGATAGGTTCCGTTCTTTATGAATCAATTTCGTAGGAGTCACAGCCAATCACAGCCCGACACGTGTAAAGTTTACGGACTACGGCTGTTTGAAAGGTTTTCTTCCATAAAATTAATCGATTCTAGACTAATCCGACTCAACATTTCCAAAATACGTATATATTTTTTGGGAATAATCCGCATAAACTACACTATAAACAAAAAATTGTACGATAACTTACTGAGTGTGCACCATTCGATATCGCCGTTGCTCAAGCTTGTTTTCGTCGCGGAACAGC